>NW_027180284.1:0-30000 GCF_036669925.1 Montipora capricornis | reverse complement strand
TTAAAATAAACATGATTCTCTCTCCATTTGTTAGCAACCATCCTTTCAAATTTCAGAGAAATCAACGAATCCACAAATATTTTAAGATTTTGCTTAGCGACGTGACCAAAGGTCAACCGATTACGGGCAAGTTTGGGCATTGAGTTTCACAATGACAGATGTCAAACACATTCTTTTCACAAAATTCCTCCAAATTGCTAAGTATCCTCTCAGGAAACAAGAACATCATTCTAAAAGCTTCTTCTACGTAAAAAGTATGTTAAACCTTTGACGCCCAAACTGGCCTAAACCAGCCAGACGATTTTACTTATCAATGGGGAACCCCTGGGAATCAATGGGTTATGGACGTAATTTTCAGAGTGGAAAACACAACAACTGAGAAGCTAACATCATTTGACTTAACAATTGCCATAAAAACCATCCAGATATTTCTGCTTGGCTCTAAAGTAGCTCTTTATGTAATTTTTCCATGATTTCAACTAAAATTCCCTGTTTTTAACCCTCCTGCATGGACACCCTGTCAATCTTGCTCAAAGGCGACCTTCGTTATACCAGAGAATGATATCATTTCAACCAATTCAGATAAAGACTGGCCAGTGATTGGCTAATTGCCATATATTGTTATTGACCAAGTTTCCTAAATTTTTCCGATGATTCACTGGCATGCTGGATGTTATTGTGGCATTCCAAAATGGTGCAAGACAAACGCTCGGTATGCTGGATGGTATTGTGACGTTTCAAGATGATGCAGATTTGGAATAGACCCACAACCTCTTTTCTTGGTTTCTCACACTTGGAACATGTACAGGTTCACCACAAACATGCAGAACACCCAACTCAACAAACATATTACATGGAGATAGGGGAAAGGGGTAGGTATATCAAGTAATCTAATACTATTATCATGTACGTGCTAAATAACAAAATACTCTATACTAAAAAAAAGAACAACAGAGGAATAGGGAAATAACAAGAAAAAAGAGGAAAAGAGCAGAAAAAGGCAACACTGGAAATCATTAAAGATGACAGAATAAGAAAAAGTGCTTCTACAAATATCACTTAACACTGAGCATAGTGATGCTTAAGTGCCTCTTATCACGAAATTATTATTATTGTTCTAAAAAAATCTGCCAATTACGGTTGGGTAGAATCTCCTTAGATTGGTTCTAAAGGAAGCAATTAATATTGCAACTAAATCTGAAGAACTTTTTCTGACACTTAAACGTGATCTTGTCCAATAGTTTAGTTACTGGAGGCACGGCTATAGAGAGAATAGAACTTTGGAATGCACGTTGAGCACCGCGATTGTCGGACGGTGTTTTATAAAAACAGCTGAAAGAGTTAAAACGCTTCAGCAAGTGTCAAGCATGACAAAGACAAGTTAGAGACAGATAAAGAACCTGACAAACAATCCTTTAACCTTAAACTTACCACTTTGACATTATCCATGGCGCTTGTGATCAAAGACGCTAGAACTACGACACCGCTTTTGGAAATCTCAAGCTCCGGAGACTCGTGTGAGCTTTTTTGAACAGACATTCCTCCGACCTTAACGAAAGATTACGACCAAGAGGTATGGTTTTCCTTGAATTTGACTTTAACAGTGTTATGGAGCTGTTTACGTAAGCTACATGAACGCATTTTTAGGCAAAACTTGCCGCTGCTGTATGAACTCCACAGCTACGTCGTGTTGAAAAGGACGGCAAGTATTTCGTGTAAGACCACGCGTGTACAATGGGAGGATCTGGGAACTACTGTAATACCAAAGTGAACATGCATATACTACCTTACGTAAGACACGCTAAATTATCCAGTTTCCAACAATTCAGTCATCCATATACATTTACCTTCACAGAACTCCAAAGTCTTTAAGTTTCCAAAGAGTGAGATGCTTGCTGGAGATTGCGCCAGAGGCACAACTGTCCTGTGTTTCTTGTGCCGGAAGTGCCAAAAAGTTCTAGGGGGGTCCGGGGACATGCTCCCCGGAAAATTTTTGAAAATCGCTGGTAATGCACCGTCGACTCCGCAATTTTGATTTCTTCGTGCTGCTCGCTTAGAGAGCCCATGTTATTATGGTAAGCCTGAGCTAACATATGATAATCATATCGGCCTATACATATATTGTAAGGGGGTGAAAGTCCTGAAGAAGGAAGAAAATTGGTAGCACACGAACAGATTGAACATTTTCCGAAGTTAAGTGCCAGTGAGGGAGCGAATTCGGAATTCATGAGCACTTCTGAAAGCTTAAAAGGTAGAGTTACCTACCGAAAGAGTGCTAATTCGTGAGAAATGCTCGTGTCGGTGTGAGAGCGTGAGATTGCATCGAAATCCTTGAGACTAACGCTCGATGCGTGAAACTTGAAAGCTGTGCGGCTTTATCTATATCTATTTACCTCCATTTATAAAAAATTATCATCATCTGTATTAATATACATTACACTTTAAGTGTAAGGAGCTGCACAGAGTGTTTTGGAGACACCCTTGGTCCCGCCACTGGCACCAGCTAGACCTCGTCATCACTAGGAGAGCGGACCTCAGCAGTGTCCGCCACACAAGAAGCTATCACAGCGCTGACTGTGACACGGACCACTCACTCGTTGCAAGCAAGGCCAGGCTGCAGCCCAGAAATATCCACCACGGCAAGAACAAGGGTTGCCGCTGCATCAACGCCTGTGGCACCTCCGACCCCGTTAAGGCTCAGAGCTTCGCTGACAGCTTCCAGGAGAAACTTGCTGCGCAACCAACAACCACCAACCCGGATGCCAAGTGGTCTCACCTCCGTGATGCCATCTACGACACAGCCATGGTTCGAGGCTTGCTGGGAAGAAATGCAACCAGTCACGGAGGACAAGAGGAAAGCGATGCTGGCTCACCAGCAGCACCCTTCCCCAAGCACACGCGCCACCCTTCGAGCAGCTAGGAGCAAGGCCCAGAAGACCGCCCGCCGCTGTGCCAACGAGTACTGAACCTATGCAGAACCTATGCGCCAAACTCCAGCTAGCAGCGGACTGTGGCCACACAAAGGGGATGTATGAGGGCATCAAAACTGCGACCGGCCCTACGAGCGTCAAAACAGCCCCTCTCAAATCAAAGACTGGCGAGGTCATCACTGATCAGAGCATGCAGCTGCAGCGTTGGGTGGAGCATTATTTCGAGCTCTACTCAACCCAGAACATCGTCACAGACACTGCCCTCAATGCCCTGCCTGAGCTGCCAGTCATAGAGCTTGACAACACGCCGACACCGGAAGAGCTCAGCATAGCCATCGACGGTCTCGCCTGTGGCAAGGCACCGGGGAAGGACGGTATCCCGCCGGACGTTTTGAAGAATGGGAGGCAAACCATCCTGCAACCGCTTCATGAGCTCCTCTGCCTATGCTGGGATCAAGGTCACATTCAGCCCAAGACATGACAGATGCCAACATAGTCACCCTGTACAAGAACAAGGGTGACCGTAGTGATTGGAACAACTATCGCGGCATCTCTCTTCTGAGCATCGTTGGCAAAGTCTTCGCTCGGGTCACCTTGACCCGCCTGCAGAGCCTTGCTTCGCAAGTCTACCCCGAGTCAAAAGCTTTGGTGAGGTCCACGAAGGTCCTCCCCCCCCCAGTCAAAACCATCGACAACACGGAGCTGGAAGTTGTGGCTTCAGAGCCGGGAGGTCCACAGTGGACATGATCTTCTCCCTCCGTCAGATGCAGGAGAAGTGTCGAGAGCAGTAAAAGCCATTGTTCCTCGCCTTCGTGGACCTCACCAAAGCTTTTGACCTGGTGAGCAGAAGCGGGCTCTTCAAGATCCTCCAGAAGATTGGCTGCCCTCCGAAGCTCCTGGCGATCATCACCTCCTTTCACCAGCACATGCAGAGTACTGTCTGCTTCGATGGGGCCACCTTCAATGCCTTCCCAGTCAGCAGTGGAGTAAAGCAGGGCTGTGTTCTTGCTCCAACCCTGTAGTTAATTTTCTTCTCGATGCTGCTCCAGTACGCCTTTGTAGACTGTACAGAAGGTGTCCGTCCGGACGTGGTCAGGTGGCAAACTCTTCAACATCGTCAGACTCCGCGCCAAAACCAAAGCCTACGTGGTGCTTATACCAACATCCTGGCGCAAGGTGCTGAGTCCTCTCCCCCCCCCCCAGTTAACACCATCGACAACACGGAGCTGGAAGTTTTGGACACGTTCACCTACTTGGGCTCAACCATGTCAAGCTCGACTTCGCTCGATGCTAAGATTAGCTGCAGGATCGCCAAAGCAGCTACCGTCATGGCATTTGTGTTAAATGTTTGTGATAGTGGAAGGTCAAGAGAGGGTCAACAATATGACTCTTTTTCCTCAAGGTAAGAAAATTGTTTAAAAAGTGAATTGTATCCCAGTTAAGTCATTGCGCTTGTATTGTCTTGTATTCAGTAATTTTCTTATAAAAAACCAGCCTTCACTTTCTACAAAAGCGAGTAAATTCGCCTCGAATGATACTGCATCACTATATCAGTCCGCGATAAAATAAAGAGAATGAGCCAACGAGTAAGAAAAGAAAGAAAAGAAAAATATACATATTTCAAAGAGCGGGGTTAAACGTATTCGAGTAGCTAGAGTGAGATTCAGAGAAAGAATTTGTGCGCTGCAGATACTGTCAATCTTTCCCCGTGCATGCCACCGCTTCATCCTTAGTCAATGCTTCCCTGCTGCGCTAGCATAACGAGTACGGCAAAAGAGACCCCTGCCATGGGTCGAAAGCATGTGCGGCGGATACTTAGCGACCGAATTCTCACGTCATGCTTCGTGTTGTGTAGGCTCACTTAACAACAGCCGAATTACTGTAAAGGGATGCGCGAGACATAGCGGCCTACGACAACGACGTCAAATGCGCAGAATTTATTTGCCATTCACGAAAGCATAAAGTTTCATCTTGGTAACCGGATGATATCATTGAAGTACGCGTCTATTATCAGTTACGAAGTTGTGTCTATATTACAGTTTTCAAGTATATTTTCTTTGGTTACAAGTGTACATTAAAAAGGAAATACACCATGAAACTTTTCAGTTATTTGGAATGTACTTTAACATGATGATAACATGTAACAATAATTTGTTGTTGAAATTGAGAAGTCGAGTTGATTTAAGAACCACAAGAAAGCCTTACTAGTTAAAACAACAAACAAGGCACTAAAAGAAATTACAAAAAACTAAAGATGACGTAATCCTAATGTCTTAAGTTCTGCTTTTCTGTTGGAACAGGTGCTCCCAGTATTTTAAGCTGTACTCCTAACATTTTCTGCAGTGCCCCTAAAATTTTGGCAGTGCTCCTAGAAATAGACCGGCTTGGTAGCACAAGTGCTCCCAAAGTCAAAAATAAACTTTGAGCCCTGAACAGACAAAAGATGGCATACATCCTTCATAGAAACAAGTGTTAAAACTTGTTACCAAGTAAAACTTGGTAAACAAAAATAACTCAGAACCGATGCACCGCACAGACCTGAGAATTGGAGAGGAGATTTCTAAATACATCCCAAGTTTTTGGCTTTTTTCATTCGTACAATAGACATGTAGGTAATGTTCTAGAATTGTCATGAATGTTACAGGAACTATTCATAGCGATGCGATGTTGTGGCCGATCACAGAGACAGTCATGATTATCACTACCCACTCTTTGTATCACTTACTTGTTAACCTTTTAAGTTCTAAGTGCTTGGTGTTTTTTTTTCGGCGATAAACGGTCTGCAGAACTTGGTTCCGCTGTGTAAAGGCCGTCGGCCCGTGTAAGAAGTACTCATTGAACATCTGCTGTTTTGGGTGAATGTGGGCTCGTGTATAAACGTCACGTGACAAATGTCCAGTTCGTATTCGGACAGCCAGCCAGTTCCCATTAATCTGGTAGGTTAATCATTTTATAAGAGGTTTTACGGGCCATCTTCGTCCACAGAAGCCAACAGGCTGGCATCATTAAGCCGGAATGTGGGCAAAGGCAACCCTTTGAAAGAAAACAGAGGCGAGAGATGGTTTCATGCAGACTGGGACGCCTAAAATGCTCTGTTATAAACATGGCGGTTCACGGGTTAAGTTATCTCTCTGGCCTTTCTGTGGACGAATTCCAGGACCTACTGACACAATCTGGGCACGTTTTGAAAGCTAAAACCTTCAATCGATTCGTTATTCTGCTGGTAAGACTGGGTGGCCCGACACTTATAAAAAAAACTATGAAATGAGAATCGGGAGTCTTCCCTTGTCATGGAATGGCAGAATTACCCAGAATTCTTTTTGGGCATGAGCGAGGCAACTTTAAAAAAAGCACGAGACTGGCCCTCATCGAATGGCTGAAGCGCGGCCAGAGGAAATGATTTCTAGCCAGATACTTAGGAGTAGGCCTGGTGTGTGCTGTTAACTTAGATTTTGGATTTCTGAACAAGTTTTTATCATAGAAAATTCGCGACTAAGTTGTGCTTTCATTTCGCTGTAATTTTCGTGTCAAAGGAACGGTATAATAATGTAAATAAAAGAATAACGATATTTATATTTGCAAGTTACCTGTCCTCTTACTACGAAAGTCAAGCTCTACATCTCTATGCAATAAGCGCATTCAAAATTTCCTCGTATTACTTGATGAAAGTATGGTTTTTTGTTTTGTTTTTTTTAAAAAGGGTTTTTCTGCTTATATGAAAACTACCTTTTCTCTCCTGTCCCCTTCTTATGCATGATGTTCGCGGAAATTACATTCTGTCCCTCAATAAAGCTGGAACAGCCAGTTATGGTCTTAGTTCTCTTTTTTCTTACGTATCAGCTAAGTTACAGAATGCGCTAACGGTTTTTATCCGTACCTGAGTTTACTGGTTTTAAAAGAGAAATCCAGGGCCGCATTTTGTACAGCGGCTTTCCTTTTTAATGAATATATCTTCAAATATGATGTATTTAGTAGGTATCTGTATATGCTATGTATTTTAGCTGTAAATGCAATGTCTCGAAGATATTAGCTCCTGTAGTTATTCGGAAATTCGAGATGAAAAATAAAGCTTATGCCTGTATGTATGTTACCTTTAGCAGGGCGCATGCGCACACTTTGTAATGTGCGACTCCAGTGCTTACCATATGACAGATAAAATGACTTTTCTTTTCAATATATAAGCCATCGAAATCGTACGCTATATTGTAATGACAAGGGCGGTCTGAGAAGCTGTGAGTAGGCGTGGGATTTGTCACATATGGTTTAGGGGCCGACATATCTCTCCCTCAATGCCGTACCGGGAGGCAAGGTCGGTAGCAGAAAGCAGCGAAGGGCCAACTGCGTCCAAAAGCGATCGCACGGGCCGAAATCCCGGGATGACTCGTTTGGTACGACGCTCCAGCGCCAGTGTCTGGAGGTACTGCTTTTTCCTCTCTTTTCCTCCTCTATGAAATGAGAATCGGGAGTCTTCCCTTGTCATGGAATGGCAGAATTACCCAGAATTCTTTTTGGGCATGAGCGAGGCAACTTTAAAAAAAGCACGAGACTGGCCCTCATCGAATGGCTGAAGCGCGGCCAGAGGAAATGATTTCTAGCCAGATACTTAGGAGTAGGCCTGGTGTGTGCTGTTAACTTAGATTTTGGATTTCTGAACAAGTTTTTATCATAGAAAATTCGCGACTAAGTTGTGCTTTCATTTCGCTGTAATTTTCGTGTCAAAGGAAAGGTATAATAATGTAAATAAGAGAATAACGATATTTATATTTGCAAGTTACCTGTCCTCTTACTACGAAAGTCAAGCTCTACATCTCTATGCAATAAGCGCATTTAAAATTTCCTCGTATTACTTGATGAAAGTATGTTTTTTTGTTTTGTTTTGTTTTTTTAAAAAGGCTTTTTCTGCTTATATGAAAAATACGTTTTCTCTCCCGTCCCCTTCTTATGCATGATGTTCGCGGAAATTACATTCTGTCCCTCAATAAAGCTGGAACAGCCAGTTATGGTCTTAGTTCTCTTTTTTCTTACGTATCAGCTAAGTTACAGAATGCGCTAACGGTTTTTATCCGTACCTGAGTTTACTGGTTTTAAAAGAGAAATCCAGGGCCGCATTTTGTACAGCGGCTTTCCTTTTTAATGAATATATCTTCAAATATGATGTATTTAGTAGGTATCTGTATATGCTATGTATTTTAGCTGTAAATGCAATGTCTCGAAGATATTAGCTCCTGTAGTTATTCGGAAATTCGAGATGAAAAATAAAGCTTATGCCTGTATGTATGTTACCTTTAGCAGGGCGCATGCGCACACTTTGTAATGTGCGACTCCAGTGCTTACCATATGACAGATAAAATGACTTTTCTTTTCAATATATAAGCCATCGAAATCGTACGCTATATTGTAATGACAAGGGCGGTCTGAGAAGCTGTGAGTAGGCGTGGGATTTGTCACATATGGTTTAGGGGCCGACATATCTCTCCCTCAATGCCGTACCGGGAGGCAAGGTCGGTAGCAGAAAGCAGCGAAGGGCCAACTGCGTCCAAAAGCGATCGCACGGGCCGAAATCCCGGGATGACTCGTTTGGTACGACGCTCCAGCGCCAGTGTCTGGAGGTACTGCTTTTTCCTCTCTTTTCCTCCTCTATGAAATGAGAATCGGGAGTCTTCCCTTGTCATGGAATGGCAGAATTACCCAGAATTCTTTTTGGGCATGAGCGAGGCAACTTTAAAAAAAGCACGAGACTGGCCCTCATCGAATGGCTGAAGCGCGGCCAGAGGAAATGATTTCTAGCCAGATACTTAGGAGTAGGCCTGGTGTGTGCTGTTAACTTAGATTTTGGATTTCTGAACAAGTTTTTATCATAGAAAATTCGCGACTAAGTTGTGCTTTCATTTCGCTGTAATTTTCGTGTCAAAGGAAAGGTATAATAATGTAAATAAAAGAATAACGAGATTTATATTTGAAGATTACCTGTCCTCTTACTACGAAAGTCAAGCTCTACATCTCTATGCAATAAGCGCATTCAAAATTTCCTCGTATTACTTGATGAAAGTATGGTTTTTTGTTTTGTTTTTTTTAAAAAGGGTTTTTCTGCTTATATGAAAACTACCTTTTCTCTCCTGTCCCCTTCTTATGCATGATGTTCGCGGAAATTACATTCTGTCCCTCAATAAAGCTGGAACAGCCAGTTATGGTCTTAGTTCTCTTTTTTCTTACGTATCAGCTAAGTTACAGAATGCGCTAACGGTTTTTATCCGTACCTGAGTTTACTGGTTTTAAAAGAGAAATCCAGGGCCGCATTTTGTACAGCGGCTTTCCTTTTTAATGAATATATCTTCAAATATGATGTATTTAGTAGGTATCTGTATATGCTATGTATTTTAGCTGTAAATGCAATGTCTCGAAGATATTAGCTCCTGTAGTTATTCGGAAATTCGAGATGAAAAATAAAGCTTATGCCTGTATGTATGTTACCTTTAGCAGGGCGCATGCGCACACTTTGTAATGTGCGACTCCAGTGCTTACCATATGACAGATAAAATGACTTTTCTTTTCAATATATAAGCCATCGAAATCGTACGCTATATTGTAATGACAAGGGCGGTCTGAGAAGCTGTGAGTAGGCGTGGGATTTGTCACATATGGTTTAGGGGCCGACATATCTCTCCCTCAATGCCGTACCGGGAGGCAAGGTCGGTAGCAGAAAGCAGCGAAGGGCCAACTGCGTCCAAAAGCGATCGCACGGGCCGAAATCCCGGGATGACTCGTTTGGTACGACGCTCCAGCGCCAGTGTCTGGAGGTACTGCTTTTTCCTCTCTTTTCCTCCTCTATGAAATGAGAATCGGGAGTCTTCCCTTGTCATGGAATGGCAGAATTACCCAGAATTCTTTTTGGGCATGAGCGAGGCAACTTTAAAAAAAGCACGAGACTGGCCCTCATCGAATGGCTGAAGCGCGGCCAGAGGAAATGATTTCTAGCCAGATACTTAGGAGTAGGCCTGGTGTGTGCTGTTAACTTAGATTTTGGATTTCTGAACAAGTTTTTATCATAGAAAATTCGCGACTAAGTTGTGCTTTCATTTCGCTGTAATTTTCGTGTCAAAGGAAAGGTATAATAATGTAAATAAGAGAATAACGATATTTATATTTGCAAGTTACCTGTCCTCTTACTACGAAAGTCAAGCTCTACATCTCTATGCAATAAGCGCATTTAAAATTTCCTCGTATTACTTGATGAAAGTATGTTTTTTTGTTTTGTTTTGTTTTTTTAAAAAGGCTTTTTCTGCTTATATGAAAAATACGTTTTCTCTCCCGTCCCCTTCTTATGCATGATGTTCGCGGAAATTACATTCTGTCCCTCAATAAAGCTGGAACAGCCAGTTATGGTCTTAGTTCTCTTTTTTCTTACGTATCAGCTAAGTTACAGAATGCGCTAACGGTTTTTATCCGTACCTGAGTTTACTGGTTTTAAAAGAGAAATCCAGGGCCGCATTTTGTACAGCGGCTTTCCTTTTTAATGAATATATCTTCAAATATGATGTATTTAGTAGGTATCTGTATATGCTATGTATTTTAGCTGTAAATGCAATGTCTCGAAGATATTAGCTCCTGTAGTTATTCGGAAATTCGAGATGAAAAATAAAGCTTATGCCTGTATGTATGTTACCTTTAGCAGGGCGCATGCGCACACTTTGTAATGTGCGACTCCAGTGCTTACCATATGACAGATAAAATGACTTTTCTTTTCAATATATAAGCCATCGAAATCGTACGCTATATTGTAATGACAAGGGCGGTCTGAGAAGCTGTGAGTAGGCGTGGGATTTGTCACATATGGTTTAGGGGCCGACATATCTCTCCCTCAATGCCGTACCGGGAGGCAAGGTCGGTAGCAGAAAGCAGCGAAGGGCCAACTGCGTCCAAAAGCGATCGCACGGGCCGAAATCCCGGGATGACTCGTTTGGTACGACGCTCCAGCGCCAGTGTCTGGAGGTACTGCTTTTTCCTCTCTTTTCCTCCTCTATGAAATGAGAATCGGGAGTCTTCCCTTGTCATGGAATGGCAGAATTACCCAGAATTCTTTTTGGGCATGAGCGAGGCAACTTTAAAAAAAGCACGAGACTGGCCCTCATCGAATGGCTGAAGCGCGGCCAGAGGAAATGATTTCTAGCCAGATACTTAGGAGTAGGCCTGGTGTGTGCTGTTAACTTAGATTTTGGATTTCTGAACAAGTTTTTATCATAGAAAATTCGCGACTAAGTTGTGCTTTCATTTCGCTGTAATTTTCGTGTCAAAGGAAAGGTATAATAATGTAAATAAGAGAATAACGATATTTATATTTGCAAGTTACCTGTCCTCTTACTACGAAAGTCAAGCTCTACATCTCTATGCAATAAGCGCATTTAAAATTTCCTCGTATTACTTGATGAAAGTATGTTTTTTTGTTTTGTTTTGTTTTTTTAAAAGGCTTTTTCTGCTTATATGAAAAATACGTTTTCTCTCCCGTCCCCTTCTTATGCATGATGTTCGCGGAAATTACATTCTGTCCCTCAATAAAGCTGGAACAGCCAGTTATGGTCTTAGTTCTCTTTTTTCTTACGTATCAGCTAAGTTACAGAATGCGCTAACGGTTTTTATCCGTACCTGAGTTTACTGGTTTTAAAAGAGAAATCCAGGGCCGCATTTTGTACAGCGGCTTTCCTTTTTAATGAATATATCTTCAAATATGATGTATTTAGTAGGTATCTGTATATGCTATGTATTTTAGCTGTAAATGCAATGTCTCGAAGATATTAGCTCCTGTAGTTATTCGGAAATTCGAGATGAAAAATAAAGCTTATGCCTGTATGTATGTTACCTTTAGCAGGGCGCATGCGCACACTTTGTAATGTGCGACTCCAGTGCTTACCATATGACAGATAAAATGACTTTTCTTTTCAATATATAAGCCATCGAAATCGTACGCTATATTGTAATGACAAGGGCGGTCTGAGAAGCTGTGAGTAGGCGTGGGATTTGTCACATATGGTTTAGGGGCCGACATATCTCTCCCTCAATGCCGTACCGGGAGGCAAGGTCGGTAGCAGAAAGCAGCGAAGGGCCAACTGCGTCCAAAAGCGATCGCACGGGCCGAAATCCCGGGATGACTCGTTTGGTACGACGCTCCAGCGCCAGTGTCTGGAGGTACTGCTTTTTCCTCTCTTTTCCTCCTCTATGAAATGAGAATCGGGAGTCTTCCCTTGTCATGGAATGGCAGAATTACCCAGAATTCTTTTTGGGCATGAGCGAGGCAACTTTAAAAAAAGCACGAGACTGGCCCTCATCGAATGGCTGAAGCGCGGCCAGAGGAAATGATTTCTAGCCAGATACTTAGGAGTAGGCCTGGTGTGTGCTGTTAACTTAGATTTTGGATTTCTGAACAAGTTTTTATCATAGAAAATTCGCGACTAAGTTGTGCTTTCATTTCGCTGTAATTTTCGTGTCAAAGGAAAGGTATAATAATGTAAATAAGAGAATAACGATATTTATATTTGCAAGTTACCTGTCCTCTTACTACGAAAGTCAAGCTCTACATCTCTATGCAATAAGCGCATTTAAAATTTCCTCGTATTACTTGATGAAAGTATGTTTTTTTGTTTTGTTTTGTTTTTTTAAAAAGGCTTTTTCTGCTTATATGAAAAATACGTTTTCTCTCCCGTCCCCTTCTTATGCATGATGTTCGCGGAAATTACATTCTGTCCCTCAATAAAGCTGGAACAGCCAGTTATGGTCTTAGTTCTCTTTTTTCTTACGTATCAGCTAAGTTACAGAATGCGCTAACGGTTTTTATCCGTACCTGAGTTTACTGGTTTTAAAAGAGAAATCCAGGGCCGCATTTTGTACAGCGGCTTTCCTTTTTAATGAATATATCTTCAAATATGATGTATTTAGTAGGTATCTGTATATGCTATGTATTTTAGCTGTAAATGCAATGTCTCGAAGATATTAGCTCCTGTAGTTATTCGGAAATTCGAGATGAAAAATAAAGCTTATGCCTGTATGTATGTTACCTTTAGCAGGGCGCATGCGCACACTTTGTAATGTGCGACTCCAGTGCTTACCATATGACAGATAAAATGACTTTTCTTTTCAATATATAAGCCATCGAAATCGTACGCTATATTGTAATGACAAGGGCGGTCTGAGAAGCTGTGAGTAGGCGTGGGATTTGTCACATATGGTTTAGGGGCCGACATATCTCTCCCTCAATGCCGTACCGGGAGGCAAGGTCGGTAGCAGAAAGCAGCGAAGGGCCAACTGCGTCCAAAAGCGATCGCACGGGCCGAAATCCCGGGATGACTCGTTTGGTACGACGCTCCAGCGCCAGTGTCTGGAGGTACTGCTTTTTCCTCTCTTTTCCTCCTCTATGAAATGAGAATCGGGAGTCTTCCCTTGTCATGGAATGGCAGAATTACCCAGAATTCTTTTTGGGCATGAGCGAGGCAACTTTAAAAAAAGCACGAGACTGGCCCTCATCGAATGGCTGAAGCGCGGCCAGAGGAAATGATTTCTAGCCAGATACTTAGGAGTAGGCCTGGTGTGTGCTGTTAACTTAGATTTTGGATTTCTGAACAAGTTTTTATCATAGAAAATTCGCGACTAAGTTGTGCTTTCATTTCGCTGTAATTTTCGTGTCAAAGGAACGGTATAATAATGTAAATAAGAGAATAACGATATTTATATTTGCAAGTTACCTGTCCTCTTACTACGAAAGTCAAGCTCTACATCTCTATGCAATAAGCGCATTTAAAATTTCCTCGTATTACTTGATGAAAGTATGTTTTTTGTTTTGTTTTGTTTTTTTAAAAAGGCTTTTTCTGCTTATATGAAAAATACGTTTTCTCTCCCGTCCCCTTCTTATGCATGATGTTCGCGGAAATTACATTCTGTCCCTCAATAAAGCTGGAACAGCCAGTTATGGTCTTAGTTCTCTTTTTTCTTACGTATCAGCTAAGTTACAGAATGCGCTAACGGTTTTTATCCGTACCTGAGTTTACTGGTTTTAAAAGAGAAATCCAGGGCCGCATTTTGTACAGCGGCTTTCCTTTTTAATGAATATATCTTCAAATATGATGTATTTAGTAGGTATCTGTATATGCTATGTATTTTAGCTGTAAATGAAATGTCTCGAAGATATTAGCTCCTGTAGTTATTCGGAAATTCGAGATGAAAAATAAAGCTTATGCCTGTATGTATGTTACCTTTAGCAGGGCGCATGCGCACACTTTGTAATGTGCGACTCCAGTGCTTACCATATGACAGATAAAATGACTTTTCTTTTCAATATATAAGCCATCGAAATCGTACGCTATATTGTAATGACAAGGGCGGTCTGAGAAGCTGTGAGTAGGCGTGGGATTTGTCACATATGGTTTAGGGGCCGACATATCTCTCCCTCAATGCCGTACCGGGAGGCAAGGTCGGTAGCAGAAAGCAGCGAAGGGCCAACTGCGTCCAAAAGCGATCGCACGGGCCGAAATCCCGGGATGACTCGTTTGGTACGACGCTCCAGCGCCAGTGTCTGGAGGTACTGCTTTTTCCTCTCTTTTCCTCCTCTATGAAATGAGAATCGGGAGTCTTCCCTTGTCATGGAATGGCAGAATTACCCAGAATTCTTTTTGGGCATGAGCGAGGCAACTTTAAAAAAAGCACGAGACTGGCCCTCATCGAATGGCTGAAGCGCGGCCAGAGGAAATGATTTCTAGCCAGATACTTAGGAGTAGGCCTGGTGTGTGCTGTTAACTTAGATTTTGGATTTCTGAACAAGTTTTTATCATAGAAAATTCGCGACTAAGTTGTGCTTTCATTTGGCTGTAATTTTCGTGTCAAAGGAAAGGTATAATAATGTAAATAAGAGAATAACGATATTTATATTTGCAAGTTACCTGTCCTCTTACTACGAAAGTCAAGCTCTACATCTCTATGCAATAAGCGCATTTAAAATTTCCTCGTATTACTTGATGAAAGTATGTTTTTTTGTTTTGTTTTGTTTTTTTAAAAAGGCTTTTTCTGCTTATATGAAAAATACGTTTTCTCTCCCGTCCCCTTCTTATGCATGATGTTCGCGGAAATTACATTCTGTCCCTCAATAAAGCTGGAACAGCCAGTTATGGTCTTAGTTCTCTTTTTTCTTACGTATCAGCTAAGTTACAGAATGCGCTAACGGTTTTTATCCGTACCTGAGTTTACTGGTTTTAAAAGAGAAATCCAGGGCCGCATTTTGTACAGCGGCTTTCCTTTTTAATGAATATATCTTCAAATATGATGTATTTAGTAGGTATCTGTATATGCTATGTATTTTAGCTGTAAATGCAATGTCTCGAAGATATTAGCTCCTGTAGTTATTCGGAAATTCGAGATGAAAAATAAAGCTTATGCCTGTATGTATGTTACCTTTAGCAGGGCGCATGCGCACACTTTGTAATGTGCGACTCCAGTGCTTACCATATGACAGATAAAATGACTTTTCTTTTCAATATATAAGCCATCGAAATCGTACGCTATATTGTAATGACAAGGGCGGTCTGAGAAGCTGTGAGTAGGCGTGGGATTTGTCACATATGGTTTAGGGGCCGACATATCTCTCCCTCAATGCCGTACCGGGAGGCAAGGTCGGTAGCAGAAAGCAGCGAAGGGCCAACTGCGTCCAAAAGCGATCGCACGGGCCGAAATCCCGGGATGACTCGTTTGGTACGACGCTCCAGCGCCAGTGTCTGGAGGTACTGCTTTTTCCTCTCTTTTCCTCCTCTATGAAATGAGAATCGGGAGTCTTCCCTTGTCATGGAATGGCAGAATTACCCAGAATTCTTTTTGGGCATGAGCGAGGCAACTTTAAAAAAAGCACGAGACTGGCCCTCATCGAATGGCTGAAGCGCGGCCAGAGGAAATGATTTCTAGCCAGATACTTAGGAGTAGGCCTGGTGTGTGCTGTTAACTTAGATTTTGGATTTCTGAACAAGTTTTTATCATAGAAAATTCGCGACTAAGTTGTGCTTTCATTTCGCTGTAATTTTCGTGTCAAAGGAAAGGTATAATAATGTAAATAAGAGAATAACGATATTTATATTTGCAAGTTACCTGTCCTCTTACTACGAAAGTCAAGCTCTACATCTCTATGCAATAAGCGCATTTAAAATTTCCTCGTATTACTTGATGAAAGTATGTTTTTTTGTTTTGTTTTGTTTTTTTAAAAAGGCTTTTTCTGCTTATATGAAAAATACGTTTTCTCTCCCGTCCCCTTCTTATGCATGATGTTCGCGGAAATTACATTCTGTCCCTCAATACAGCTGGAACAGCCAGTTATGGTCTTAGTTCTCTTTTTTCTTACGTATCAGCTAAGTTACAGAATGCGCTAACGGTTTTTATCCGTACCTGAGTTTACTGGTTTTAAAAGAGAAATCCAGGGCCGCATTTTGTACAGCGGCTTTCCTTTTTAATGAATATATCTTCAAATATGATGTATTTAGTAGGTATCTGTATATGCTATGTATTTTAGCTGTAAATGCAATGTCTCGAAGATATTAGCTCCTGTAGTTATTCGGAAATTCGAGATGAAAAATAAAGCTTATGCCTGTATGTATGTTACCTTTAGCAGGGCGCATGCGCACACTTTGTAATGTGCGACTCCAGTGCTTACCATATGACAGATAAAATGACTTTTCTTTTCAATATATAAGCCATCGAAATCGTACGCTATATTGTAATGACAAGGGCGGTCTGAGAAGCTGTGAGTAGGCGTGGGATTTGTCACATATGGTTTAGGGGCCGACATATCTCTCCCTCAATGCCGTACCGGGAGGCAAGGTCGGTAGCAGAAAGCAGCGAAGGGCCAACTGCGTCCAAAAGCGATCGCACGGGCCGAAATCCCGGGATGACTCGTTTGGTACGACGCTCCAGCGCCAGTGTCTGGAGGTACTGCTTTTTCCTCTCTTTTCCTCCTCTATGAAATGAGAATCGGGAGTCTTCCCTTGTCATGGAATGGCAGAATTACCCAGAATTCTTTTTGGGCATGAGCGAGGCAACTTTAAAAAAAGCACGAGACTGGCCCTCATCGAATGGCTGAAGCGCGGCCAGAGGAAATGATTTCTAGCCAGATACTTAGGAGTAGGCCTGGTGTGTGCTGTTAACTTAGATTTTGGATTTCTGAACAAGTTTTTATCATAGAAAATTCGCGACTAAGTTGTGCTTTCATTTGGCTGTAATTTTCGTGTCAAAGGAAAGGTATAATAATGTAAATAAGAGAATAACGATATTTATATTTGCAAGTTACCTGTCCTCTTACTACGAAAGTCAAGCTCTACATCTCTATGCAATAAGCGCATTTAAAATTTCCTCGTATTACTTGATGAAAGTATGTTTTTTTGTTTTGTTTTGTTTTTTTAAAAAGGCTTTTTCTGCTTATATGAAAAATACGTTTTCTCTCCCGTCCCCTTCTTATGCATGATGTTCGCGGAAATTACATTCTGTCCCTCAATAAAGCTGGAACAGCCAGTTATGGTCTTAGTTCTCTTTTTTCTTACGTATCAGCTAAGTTACAGAATGCGCTAACGGTTTTTATCCGTACCTGAGTTTACTGGTTTTAAAAGAGAAATCCAGGGCCGCATTTTGTACAGCGGCTTTCCTTTTTAATGAATATATCTTCAAATATGATGTATTTAGTAGGTATCTGTATATGCTATGTATTTTAGCTGTAAATGCAATGTCTCGAAGATATTAGCTCCTGTAGTTATTCGGAAATTCGAGATGAAAAATAAAGCTTATGCCTGTATGTATGTTACCTTTAGCAGGGCGCATGCGCACACTTTGTAATGTGCGACTCCAGTGCTTACCATATGACAGATAAAATGACTTTTCTTTTCAATATATAAGCCATCGAAATCGTACGCTATATTGTAATGACAAGGGCGGTCTGAGAAGCTGTGAGTAGGCGTGGGATTTGTCACATATGGTTTAGGGGCCGACATATCTCTCCCTCAATGCCGTACCGGGAGGCAAGGTCGGTAGCAGAAAGCAGCGAAGGGCCAACTGCGTCCAAAAGCGATCGCACGGGCCGAAATCCCGGGATGACTCGTTTGGTACGACGCTCCAGCGCCAGTGTCTGGAGGTACTGCTTTTTCCTCTCTTTTCCTCCTCTATGAAATGAGAATCGGGAGTCTTCCCTTGTCATGGAATGGCAGAATTACCCAGAATTCTTTTTGGGCATGAGCGAGGCAACTTTAAAAAAAGCACGAGACTGGCCCTCATCGAATGGCTGAAGCGCGGCCAGAGGAAATGATTTCTAGCCAGATACTTAGGAGTAGGCCTGGTGTGTGCTGTTAACTTAGATTTTGGATTTCTGAACAAGTTTTTATCATAGAAAATTCGCGACTAAGTTGTGCTTTCATTTCGCTGTAATTTTCGTGTCAAAGGAAAGGTATAATAATGTAAATAAGAGAATAACGATATTTATATTTGCAAGTTACCTGTCCTCTTACTACGAAAGTCAAGCTCTACATCTCTATGCAATAAGCGCATTTAAAATTTCCTCGTATTACTTGATGAAAGTATGTTTTTTTGTTTTGTTTTGTTTTTTTAAAAAGGCTTTTTCTGCTTATATGAAAAATACGTTTTCTCTCCCGTCCCCTTCTTATGCATGATGTTCGCGGAAATTACATTCTGTCCCTCAATACAGCTGGAACAGCCAGTTATGGTCTTAGTTCTCTTTTTTCTTACGTATCAGCTAAGTTACAGAATGCGCTAACGGTTTTTATCCGTACCTGAGTTTACTGGTTTTAAAAGAGAAATCCAGGGCCGCATTTTGTACAGCGGCTTTCCTTTTTAATGAATATATCTTCAAATATGATGTATTTAGTAGGTATCTGTATATGCTATGTATTTTAGCTGTAAATGCAATGTCTCGAAGATATTAGCTCCTGTAGTTATTCGGAAATTCGAGATGAAAAATAAAGCTTATGCCTGTATGTATGTTACCTTTAGCAGGGCGCATGCGCACACTTTGTAATGTGCGACTCCAGTGCTTACCATATGACAGATAAAATGACTTTTCTTTTCAATATATAAGCCATCGAAATCGTACGCTATATTGTAATGACAAGGGCGGTCTGAGAAGCTGTGAGTAGGCGTGGGATTTGTCACATATGGTTTAGGGGCCGACATATCTCTCCCTCAATGCCGTACCGGGAGGCAAGGTCGGTAGCAGAAAGCAGCGAAGGGCCAACTGCGTCCAAAAGCGATCGCACGGGCCGAAATCCCGGGATGACTCGTTTGGTACGACGCTCCAGCGCCAGTGTCTGGAGGTACTGCTTTTTCCTCTCTTTTCCTCCTCTATGAAATGAGAATCGGGAGTCTTCCCTTGTCATGGAATGGCAGAATTACCCAGAATTCTTTTTGGGCATGAGCGAGGCAACTTTAAAAAAAGCACGAGACTGGCCCTCATCGAATGGCTGAAGCGCGGCCAGAGGAAATGATTTCTAGCCAGATACTTAGGAGTAGGCCTGGTGTGTGCTGTTAACTTAGATTTTGGATTTCTGAACAAGTTTTTATCATAGAAAATTCGCGACTAAGTTGTGCTTTCATTTCGCTGTAATTTTCGTGTCAAAGGAAAGGTATAATAATGTAAATAAGAGAATAACGATATTTATATTTGCAAGTTACCTGTCCTCTTACTACGAAAGTCAAGCTCTACATCTCTATGCAATAAGCGCATTTAAAATTTCCTCGTATTACTTGATGAAAGTATGTTTTTTTGTTTTGTTTTGTTTTTTTAAAAAGGCTTTTTCTGCTTATATGAAAAATACGTTTTCTCTCCCGTCCCCTTCTTATGCATGATGTTCGCGGAAATTACATTCTGTCCCTCAATAAAGCTGGAACAGCCAGTTATGGTCTTAGTTCTCTTTTTTCTTACGTATCAGCTAAGTTACAGAATGCGCTAACGGTTTTTATCCGTACCTGAGTTTACTGGTTTTAAAAGAGAAATCCAGGGCCGCATTTTGTACAGCGGCTTTCCTTTTTAATGAATATATCTTCAAATATGATGTATTTAGTAGGTATCTGTATATGCTATGTATTTTAGCTGTAAATGCAATGTCTCGAAGATATTAGCTCCTGTAGTTATTCGGAAATTCGAGATGAAAAATAAAGCTTATGCCTGTATGTATGTTACCTTTAGCAGGGCGCATGCGCACACTTTGTAATGTGCGACTCCAGTGCTTACCATATGACAGATAAAATGACTTTTCTTTTCAATATATAAGCCATCGAAATCGTACGCTATATTGTAATGACAAGGGCGGTCTGAGAAGCTGTGAGTAGGCGTGGGATTTGTCACATATGGTTTAGGGGCCGACATATCTCTCCCTCAATGCCGTACCGGGAGGCAAGGTCGGTAGCAGAAAGCAGCGAAGGGCCAACTGCGTCCAAAAGCGATCGCACGGGCCGAAATCCCGGGATGACTCGTTTGGTACGACGCTCCAGCGCCAGTGTCTGGAGGTACTGCTTTTTCCTCTCTTTTCCTCCTCTATGAAATGAGAATCGGGAGTCTTCCCTTGTCATGGAATGGCAGAATTACCCAGAATTCTTTTTGGGCATGAGCGAGGCAACTTTAAAAAAAGCACGAGACTGGCCCTCATCGAATGGCTGAAGCGCGGCCAGAGGAAATGATTTCTAGCCAGATACTTAGGAGTAGGCCTGGTGTGTGCTGTTAACTTAGATTTTGGATTTCTGAACAAGTTTTTATCATAGAAAATTCGCGACTAAGTTGTGCTTTCATTTCGCTGTAATTTTCGTGTCAAAGGAAAGGTATAATAATGTAAATAAGAGAATAACGATATTTATATTTGCAAGTTACCTGTCCTCTTACTACGAAAGTCAAGCTCTACATCTCTATGCAATAAGCGCATTTAAAATTTCCTCGTATTACTTGATGAAAGTATGTTTTTTTGTTTTGTTTTGTTTTTTTAAAAAGGCTTTTTCTGCTTATATGAAAAATACGTTTTCTCTCCCGTCCCCTTCTTATGCATGATGTTCGCGGAAATTACATTCTGTCCCTCAATAAAGCTGGAACAGCCAGTTATGGTCTTAGTTCTCTTTTTTCTTACGTATCAGCTAAGTTACAGAATGCGCTAACGGTTTTTATCCGTACCTGAGTTTACTGGTTTTAAAAGAGAAATCCAGGGCCGCATTTTGTACAGCGGCTTTCCTTTTTAATGAATATATCTTCAAATATGATGTATTTAGTAGGTATCTGTATATGCTATGTATTTTAGCTGTAAATGCAATGTCTCGAAGATATTAGCTCCTGTAGTTATTCGGAAATTCGAGATGAAAAATAAAGCTTATGCCTGTATGTATGTTACCTTTAGCAGGGCGCATGCGCACACTTTGTAATGTGCGACTCCAGTGCTTACCATATGACAGATAAAATGACTTTTCTTTTCAATATATAAGCCATCGAAATCGTACGCTATATTGTAATGACAAGGGCGGTCTGAGAAGCTGTGAGTAGGCGTGGGATTTGTCACATATGGTTTAGGGGCCGACATATCTCTCCCTCAATGCCGTACCGGGAGGCAAGGTCGGTAGCAGAAAGCAGCGAAGGGCCAACTGCGTCCAAAAGCGATCGCACGGGCCGAAATCCCGGGATGACTCGTTTGGTACGACGCTCCAGCGCCAGTGTCTGGAGGTACTGCTTTTTCCTCTCTTTTCCTCCTCTATGAAATGAGAATCGGGAGTCTTCCCTTGTCATGGAATGGCAGAATTACCCAGAATTCTTTTTGGGCATGAGCGAGGCAACTTTAAAAAAAGCACGAGACTGGCCCTCATCGAATGGCTGAAGCGCGGCCAGAGGAAATGATTTCTAGCCAGATACTTAGGAGTAGGCCTGGTGTGTGCTGTTAACTTAGATTTTGGATTTCTGAACAAGTTTTTATCATAGAAAATTCGCGACTAAGTTGTGCTTTCATTTGGCTGTAATTTTCGTGTCAAAGGAAAGGTATAATAATGTAAATAAGAGAATAACGATATTTATATTTGCAAGTTACCTGTCCTCTTACTACGAAAGTCAAGCTCTACATCTCTATGCAATAAGCGCATTTAAAATTTCCTCGTATTACTTGATGAAAGTATGTTTTTTTGTTTTGTTTTGTTTTTTTAAAAAGGCTTTTTCTGCTTATATGAAAAATACGTTTTCTCTCCCGTCCCCTTCTTATGCATGATGTTCGCGGAAATTACATTCTGTCCCTCAATAAAGCTGGAACAGCCAGTTATGGTCTTAGTTCTCTTTTTTCTTACGTATCAGCTAAGTTACAGAATGCGCTAACGGTTTTTATCCGTACCTGAGTTTACTGGTTTTAAAAGAGAAATCCAGGGCCGCATTTTGTACAGCGGCTTTCCTTTTTAATGAATATATCTTCAAATATGATGTATTTAGTAGGTATCTGTATATGCTATGTATTTTAGCTGTAAATGCAATGTCTCGAAGATATTAGCTCCTGTAGTTATTCGGAAATTCGAGATGAAAAATAAAGCTTATGCCTGTATGTATGTTACCTTTAGCAGGGCGCATGCGCACACTTTGTAATGTGCGACTCCAGTGCTTACCATATGACAGATAAAATGACTTTTCTTTTCAATATATAAGCCATCGAAATCGTACGCTATATTGTAATGACAAGGGCGGTCTGAGAAGCTGTGAGTAGGCGTGGGATTTGTCACATATGGTTTAGGGGCCGACATATCTCTCCCTCAATGCCGTACCGGGAGGCAAGGTCGGTAGCAGAAAGCAGCGAAGGGCCAACTGCGTCCAAAAGCGATCGCACGGGCCGAAATCCCGGGATGACTCGTTTGGTACGACGCTCCAGCGCCAGTGTCTGGAGGTACTGCTTTTTCCTCTCTTTTCCTCCTCTATGAAATGAGAATCGGGAGTCTTCCCTTGTCATGGAATGGCAGAATTACCCAGAATTCTTTTTGGGCATGAGCGAGGCAACTTTAAAAAAAGCACGAGACTGGCCCTCATCGAATGGCTGAAGCGCGGCCAGAGGAAATGATTTCTAGCCAGATACTTAGGAGTAGGCCTGGTGTGTGCTGTTAACTTAGATTTTGGATTTCTGAACAAGTTTTTATCATAGAAAATTCGCGACTAAGTTGTGCTTTCATTTCGCTGTAATTTTCGTGTCAAAGGAAAGGTATAATAATGTAAATAAGAGAATAACGATATTTATATTTGCAAGTTACCTGTCCTCTTAATACGAAATTCAATCTATACAACTCTATGCAATAATCGCATAAAAAATTTCATCGTAAAACGTGATGAAAGTATGTTTTTTTGTTTTGTTTTGTTTTTTTAAAAAGGCTTTTTCTGCTTATATGAAAAATACGTTTTCTCTCCCGTCCCCTTCTTATGCATGATGTTCGCGGAAATTACATTCTGTCCCTCAATAAAGCTGGAACAGCCAGTTATGGTCTTAGTTCTCTTTTTTCTTACGTATCAGCTAAGTTACAGAATGCGCTAACGGTTTTTATCCGTACCTGAGTTTACTGGTTTTAAAAGAGAAATCCAGGGCCGCATTTTGTACAGCGGCTTTCCTTTTTAATGAATATATCTTCAAATATGATGTATTTAGTAGGTATCTGTATATGCTATGTATTTTAGCTGTAAATGCAATGTCTCGAAGATATTAGCTCCTGTAGTTATTCGGAAATTCGAGATGAAAAATAAAGCTTATGCCTGTATGTATGTTACCTTTAGCAGGGCGCATGCGCACACTTTGTAATGTGCGACTCCAGTGCTTACCATATGACAGATAAAATGACTTTTCTTTTCAATATATAAGCCATCGAAATCGTACGCTATATTGTAATGACAAGGGCGGTCTGAGAAGCTGTGAGTAGGCGTGGGATTTGTCACATATGGTTTAGGGGCCGACATATCTCTCCCTCAATGCCGTACCGGGAGGCAAGGTCGGTAGCAGAAAGCAGCGAAGGGCCAACTGCGTCCAAAAGCGATCGCACGGGCCGAAATCCCGGGATGACTCGTTTGGTACGACGCTCCAGCGCCAGTGTCTGGAGGTACTGCTTTTTCCTCTCTTTTCCTCCTCTATGAAATGAGAATCGGGAGTCTTCCCTTGTCATGGAATGGCAGAATTACCCAGAATTCTTTTTGGGCATGAGCGAGGCAACTTTAAAAAAAGCACGAGACTGGCCCTCATCGAATGGCTGAAGCGCGGCCAGAGGAAATGATTTCTAGCCAGATACTTAGGAGTAGGCCTGGTGTGTGCTGTTAACTTAGATTTTGGATTTCTGAACAAGTTTTTATCATAGAAAATTCGCGACTAAGTTGTGCTTTCATTTCGCTGTAATTTTCGTGTCAAAGGAAAGGTATAATAATGTAAATAAGAGAATAACGATATTTATATTTGCAAGTTACCTGTCCTCTTACTACGAAAGTCAAGCTCTACATCTCTATGCAATAAGCGCATTTAAAATTTCCTCGTATTACTTGATGAAAGTATGTTTTTTTGTTTTGTTTTGTTTTTTTAAAAGGCTTTTTCTGCTTATATGAAAAATACGTTTTCTCTCCCGTCCCCTTCTTATGCATGATGTTCGCGGAAATTACATTCTGTCCCTCAATACACCTGGAACAGCCAGTTATGGTCTTAGTTCTCTTTTTTCTTACGTATCAGCTAAGTTACAGAATGCGCTAACGGTTTTTATCCGTACCTGAGTTTACTGGTTTTAAAAGAGAAATCCAGGGCCGCATTTTGTACAGCGGCTTTCCTTTTTAATGAATATATCTTCAAATATGATGTATTTAGTAGGTATCTGTATATGCTATGTATTTTAGCTGTAAATGCAATGTCTCGAAGATATTAGCTCCTGTAGTTATTCGGAAATTCGAGATGAAAAATAAAGCTTATGCCTGTATGTATGTTACCTTTAGCAGGGCGCATGCGCACACTTTGTAATGTGCGACTCCAGTGCTTACCATATGACAGATAAAATGACTTTTCTTTTCAATATATAAGCCATCGAAATCGTACGCTATATTGTAATGACAAGGGCGGTCTGAGAAGCTGTGAGTAGGCGTGGGATTTGTCACATATGGTTTAGGGGCCGACATATCTCTCCCTCAATGCCGTACCGGGAGGCAAGGTCGGTAGCAGAAAGCAGCGAAGGGCCAACTGCGTCCAAAAGCGATCGCACGGGCCGAAATCCCGGGATGACTCGTTTGGTACGACGCTCCAGCGCCAGTGTCTGGAGGTACTGCTTTTTCCTCTCTTTTCCTCCTCTATGAAATGAGAATCGGGAGTCTTCCCTTGTCATGGAATGGCAGAATTACCCAGAATTCTTTTTGGGCATGAGCGAGGCAACTTTAAAAAAAGCACGAGACTGGCCCTCATCGAATGGCTGAAGCGCGGCCAGAGGAAATGATTTCTAGCCAGATACTTAGGAGTAGGCCTGGTGTGTGCTGTTAACTTAGATTTTGGATTTCTGAACAAGTTTTTATCATAGAAAATTCGCGACTAAGTTGTGCTTTCATTTGGCTGTAATTTTCGTGTCAAAGGAAAGGTATAATAATGTAAATAAGAGAATAACGATATTTATATTTGCAAGTTACCTGTCCTCTTACTACGAAAGTCAAGCTCTACATCTCTATGCTATAAGCGCATTCAAAATTTCCTCGTATTACTTGATGAAAGTATGTTTTTTTTGTATTGTTTGTTTTTTTTAAAAGGCTTTTTCTGCTTATATGAAAAATACGTTTTCTCTCCCGTCCCCTTCTTATGCATGATGTTCGCGGAAATTACATTCTGTCCCTCAATACAGCTGGAACAGCCAGTTATGGTCTTAGTTCTCTTTTTTCTTACGTATCAGCTAAGTTACAGAATGCGCTAACGGTTTTTATCCGTACCTGAGTTTACTGGTTTTAAAAGAGAAATCCAGGGCCGCATTTTGTACAGCGGCTTTCCTTTTTAATGAATATATCTTCAAATATGATGTATTTAGTAGGTATCTGTATATGCTATGTATTTTAGCTGTAAATGCAATGTCTCGAAGATATTAGCTCCTGTAGTTATTCGGAAATTCGAGATGAAAAATAAAGCTTATGCCTGTATGTATGTTACCTTTAGCAGGGCGCATGCGCACACTTTGTAATGTGCGACTCCAGTGCTTACCATATGACAGATAAAATGACTTTTCTTTTCAATATATAAGCCATCGAAATCGTACGCTATATTGTAATGACAAGGGCGGTCTGAGAAGCTGTGAGTAGGCGTGGGATTTGTCACATATGGTTTAGGGGCCGACATATCTCTCCCTCAATGCCGTACCGGGAGGCAAGGTCGGTAGCAGAAAGCAGCGAAGGGCCAACTGCGTCCAAAAGCGATCGCACGGGCCGAAATCCCGGGATGACTCGTTTGGTACGACGCTCCAGCGCCAGTGTCTGGAGGTACTGCTTTTTCCTCTCTTTTCCTCCTCTATGAAATGAGAATCGGGAGTCTTCCCTTGTCATGGAATGGCAGAATTACCCAGAATTCTTTTTGGGCATGAGCGAGGCAACTTTAAAAAAAGCACGAGACTGGCCCTCATCGAATGGCTGAAGCGCGGCCAGAGGAAATGATTTCTAGCCAGATACTTAGGAGTAGGCCTGGTGTGTGCTGTTAACTTAGATTTTGGATTTCTGAACAAGTTTTTATCATAGAAAATTCGCGACTAAGTTGTGCTTTCATTTCGCTGTAATTTTCGTGTCAAAGGAACGGTATAATAATGTAAATAAAAGAATAACGATATTTATATTTGCAAGTTACCTGTCCTCTTACTACGAAAGTCAAGCTCTACATCTCTATGCAATAAGCGCATTTAAAATTTCCTCGTATTACTTGATGAAAGTATGTTTTTTGTTTTGTTTTGTTTTTTTAAAAAGGCTTTTTCTGCTTATATGAAAAATACGTTTTCTCTCCCGTCCCCTTCTTATGCATGATGTTCGCGGAAATTACATTCTGTCCCTCAATAAAGCTGGAACAGCCAGTTATGGTCTTAGTTCTCTTTTTTCTTACGTATCAGCTAAGTTACAGAATGCGCTAACGGTTTTTATCCGTACCTGAGTTTACTGGTTTTAAAAGAGAAATCCAGGGCCGCATTTTGTACAGCGGCTTTCCTTTTTAATGAATATATCTTCAAATATGATGTATTTAGTAGGTATCTGTATATGCTATGTATTTTAGCTGTAAATGCAATGTCTCGAAGATATTAGCTCCTGTAGTTATTCGGAAATTCGAGATGAAAAATAAAGCTTATGCCTGTATGTATGTTACCTTTAGCAGGGCGCATGCGCACACTTTGTAATGTGCGACTCCAGTGCTTACCATATGACAGATAAAATGACTTTTCTTTTCAATATATAAGCCATCGAAATCGTACGCTATATTGTAATGACAAGGGCGGTCTGAGAAGCTGTGAGTAGGCGTGGGATTTGTCACATATGGTTTAGGGGCCGACATATCTCTCCCTCAATGCCGTACCGGGAGGCAAGGTCGGTAGCAGAAAGCAGCGAAGGGCCAACTGCGTCCAAAAGCGATCGCACGGGCCGAAATCCCGGGATGACTCGTTTGGTACGACGCTCCAGCGCCAGTGTCTGGAGGTACTGCTTTTTCCTCTCTTTTCCTCCTCTATGAAATGAGAATCGGGAGTCTTCCCTTGTCATGGAATGGCAGAATTACCCAGAATTCTTTTTGGGCATGAGCGAGGCAACTTTAAAAAAAGCACGAGACTGGCCCTCATCGAATGGCTGAAGCGCGGCCAGAGGAAATGATTTCTAGCCAGATACTTAGGAGTAGGCCTGGTGTGTGCTGTTAACTTAGATTTTGGATTTCTGAACAAGTTTTTATCATAGAAAATTCGCGACTAAGTTGTGCTTTCATTTGGCTGTAATTTTCGTGTCAAAGGAAAGGTATAATAATGTAAATAAGAGAATAACGATATTTATATTTGCAAGTTACCTGTCCTCTTACTACGAAAGTCAAGCTCTACATCTCTATGCAATAAGCGCATTTAAAATTTCCTCGTATTACTTGATGAAAGTATGTTTTTTTGTTTTGTTTTGTTTTTTTAAAAAGGCTTTTTCTGCTTATATGAAAAATACGTTTTCTCTCCCGTCCCCTTCTTATGCATGATGTTCGCGGAAATTACATTCTGTCCCTCAATACACCTGGAACAGCCAGTTATGGTCTTAGTTCTCTTTTTTCTTACGTATCAGCTAAGTTACAGAATGCGCTAACGGTTTTTATCCGTACCTGAGTTTACTGGTTTTAAAAGAGAAATCCAGGGCCGCATTTTGTACAGCGGCTTTCCTTTTTAATGAATATATCTTCAAATATGATGTATTTAGTAGGTATCTGTATATGCTATGTATTTTAGCTGTAAATGCAATGTCTCGAAGATATTAGCTCCTGTAGTTATTCGGAAATTCGAGATGAAAAATAAAGCTTATGCCTGTATGTATGTTACCTTTAGCAGGGCGCATGCGCACACTTTGTAATCTGCGACTCCAGTGCTTACCATATGACAGATAAAATGACTTTCTTTTCAATATATAAGTCATCGAAATCGTACGCTATATTGTAATGACAAGGGCGGTCTGAGAAGCTGTGAGTAGGCGTGGGATTTGTCACATATGGTTTAGGGGCCGACATATCTCTCCCTCAATGCCGTACCGGGAGGCAAGGTCGGTAGCAGAAAGCAGCGAAGGGCCAACTGCGTCCAAAAGCGATCGCACGGGCCGAAATCCCGGGATGACTCGTTTGGTACGACGCTCCAGCGCCAGTGTCTGGAGGTACTGCTTTTTCCTCTCTTTTCCTCCTCTATGAAATGAGAATCGGGAGTCTTCCCTTGTCATGGAATGGCAGAATTACCCAGAATTCTTTTTGGGCATGAGCGAGGCAACTTTAAAAAAAGCACGAGACTGGCCCTCATCGAATGGCTGAAGCGCGGCCAGAGGAAATGATTTCTAGCCAGATACTTAGGAGTAGGCCTGGTGTGTGCTGTTAACTTAGATTTTGGATTTCTGAACAAGTTTTTATCATAGAAAATTCGCGACTAAGTTGTGCTTTCATTTCGCTGTAATTTTCGTGTCAAAGGACGGTATAATAATGTAAATAAGAGAATAACGATATTTATATTTGCAAGTTACCTGTCCTCTTACTACGAAAGTCAAGCTCTACATCTCTATGCAATAAGCGCATTTAAAATTTCCTCGTATTACTTGATGAAAGTATGGGTTTGTGTTTTGTTTTTTTTAATTAGGGTTTTTCTGCTTATATGAAATCTAGCTTTTGTCTCCTTTCCCCTTCTTATGCATGATGGTCGGGGAAATTTCATTCTGTCCCTCAATACACCTGGAACCGCCAGTTATGGGCTAGCCCTAGTTTTCTTTCTTCTTAACGTATCAGCTAAGTTGCAGAATGCGCTAACCTGATTTTAATTCCGTACCTATGAGTTTACCCTGGTTTTAAAAGAGAAATATCCAGGGCCGCGATTTTTGTACAGCTGGCTTTCCCTTTTTAATGAATATATCTTTACAATTTTATGTATTTGAGTCAGGTGTCTGTATAGCCTATCGTATTTTAGCTGTAAATGTAATGCCTCGAAGATATTAGCTCCTGTAGTTATTCGGAAATTCGAGATGAAAATAAAGCTTATGCCTGTATGTAATGTTACCTTTAGCAGGGCGCATGCGCACACTTTGTAATCTGCGACTCCAGTGCTTACCATATGACCAGATAAAATGACTTTTCTTTTCAATATATAAAGGTCATTCGAAATCGTACGCTATATTGTAACTGACAAGGGCGGTTCCTGAGAAGCTGTGAGTAGGCGTTGGGATGTGTCACATATGGTTTCGGTGCCGACATATCTCTCCCTCAATGCCGTCCCGGGAGGCCGGTCGGTATGCATAAAGCAGCGAAGGGCCAACTGCGTCCAAAAGCGATCGCACGGGCTATCCCGGGATGACTCGTTTGGTACGACGCTCCAGCGCCAG
>NW_027180283.1:0-31667 GCF_036669925.1 Montipora capricornis | reverse complement strand
TTCTAATTTGCAATAGCAGAATGAAACTATTTAAAGTAGTGAGACCTGCTTAGCCTCGGATGAGAGACTGTTCTGGTGCAGGGATGGCGCAGTGGTGAGAGCACTCGCCTCCCACCTATGCGGCCCGGGTTCGATTCCCAGACTCGGGGTCATATGTGGGTTGAGTTTGTTTGTTCTCTACTCTGAGAGGTTTTTCTCCGGGTACTCCGGTTTCCCCTCTCCTCAAAAACCAACATTTGACTTGATTTGTGTTAATTGTTAATTTCAGTTTACAGTGTTCCTAATTAGTGCTTCAGCGCTAGAACGACTAGACACTTAAATAAAGTTCCTTTCCTTTCCTTTCCATGTTATGCCTGGTTTCCACATGATCTGCAACGTTCTGCGACGATCGGAAGCTATTTGCGTCGGTCGTATCGCAGATGATCGTAAACACCGCAGGTAAGGGCTTCTATTTAAATCTGAAGCGATCGCAGACAAGCGTACCACTCAATCCTCTGCGACGTGCACTTATACTTCAAGTTTGGTTGGACATGTTTCAAGGCGAACAATAGAGTGTTGCCGATAGGACACAACGTGTTCCAAACTAAAATGTGTTTTTCCAAACTTTAAAAACTTCGTCAAAAAATTGCCATTTAGAACGGAAAAACGACATATTTTGTGGGTAAGCAGTAAATTTTAACTGCAAACAATTTTTTTTCAGAGAAACTGTGAATCGTCCAAAATGAAGATCTGACATGTGTGTTGAAAACACAACATTTTTTTTCTGTGTTAAATGTTACGCTAAATTCTGCAGGTGGAAATATCAATCTTTGGCAGAGACTGTGATCAACTGGTAAAATTGTAGTTTATAACAAGCAGACTTGACTGACTACAAAAAATAGCCACAAAACTGTAGTACCATTTGACAAAAACTCACCAACAAGGAAGCCAAAATTTTGCACTCTGCCATACTGATAAATTCAGATCAAATTGAGAAGTAGAAGAATTAACTAAATCATTGAGGGTGCAAAAATTTTGCAACCTGACCTGTTAATAAATTCGTGCGGTACACTGAATTAACCGAACCAGTGAGGGTGCAAAAATTCTGCGTCCTGAAATCAAACACGTGGGTAGTGTGCAAAAGTCATGCACTTTGCTTAGTGATGAACAGCCTGAGTCAGATCATACAATAGCCCAAATCGTGATCAATGGATGACCCTGCTGAAAGGTTTAAGGATTAACGCCAGTAACAGGTTGTTCAAGTTGTCCCAGTTCAATAATAACGCACCAACCTGAAGTTCATCCATTGTCTGCAATGGCCATACTTACTAAACTACGACAATGATTTCCTTTCGCGATTTCGTTGGTGTAGAGCACATTTTACGAGTTTGTCAATGACAATTTATCAACTAGCATCAGTGGTTCACTCTTAGTATAGCTGTCAAAAATTGTTTCTTTTTCTTAATACACAACACTTAAAAAACTGCCGTAAAAAGCTTTGTTTTAAACACCATTATCAGTACGCTATGAACATAACCTTAATTTAAACAATCACGAGACGAATCTATTTCAATCTAGCTCTTTCTTCCATTTCTTCTTTAAAATGCAGAAAAGTTAACCCTTGCGCAATTAATGCATCCACACCCGCAAACTGACTGAACTGAGGGTATCGTCATTTGCTGTTTCAACACTTGATGACACATGTAACTCAATATCAAAATTCCAAAGCATAATTCACAAGTTCTTTGCAGCAAATATGCCTTTTTCTCTCTCTTGGTACCAAAACTGAAATGGCGATTGCGATAAAGCAATTAAAGTCAAGAGTTGGTACTGTCAGTCAGCCTTTACCAATGAACGAGACCTGTCCACAACCTTTATGAACAAGGTCTTAAATTTCTGACCTCGGAAGTGCTTATGTACTGCTTTATGTCCCTATTTTTATAACCTTGAATAGAATTTTAAAAATCTCAATGATCACATATAGGTATGTTCTATTTTCTTCCAATTCTTCTACAGACGATAAACCACAGTGGAGTTCCTCTCAGTCAACGATGCCTTAATCATTCGTGAGCTGCGTGACCGCAGGCGACAAATGTTCAGCTTTAGATCTTTTTTATCAACTATGATAAGATTAATTTTTTTCCTCTAAAAAATCCGTCAATTTAGCTCAAGATTCAAAACGGAACTTTTTATCTTCTTTGATAGTGCAATCCAGGGGTCTAAGTTGATAAAGCAACATTCTCTTTCCAGTCAGTGAAGGTTTTCTCATCACATTGCAACCTAGCAAGCAAATAGTAACAATTATGTGGTGGAGAAAAACCGGAATGAAAGAGGATAACATTACTTTACTGTGTATTTTTTTCCGGTGTCAAAATCATTATGACCACGGAACCCGCCGCGGATCACGAAACCAGTCAAGACTCACCGTCACGAAAATAAATTTATTTCAATTGGTCTGTGTCATCAGCTCTCAAGGTTATTGTTTCACTTTCATCAGATTACGTTTTCAAAGAGGTCTCGGGGGAAGGGTTCATGTCTGATGCGGCCCCCGTATTTAAAATACTTAAAGTTAAATTCCTTGTGCGCATTTTCCCCTTACTGGTCGTACGTTTCACGAAAAAAAAAAAAAAACATGCCGTTTTTGGGTATGATCATGTATTTGCCAAAACACGAATACAATACTAGGAGTGTCTCTGACAAGATTATCCCTTCAGCAATCAAAGATGTTTGCTCAAAATTAGAAAGATCATCATACCTCTTAAAGAACTTGAAGAGGTGGGTGTAGATGGTTCAATTAAATCAGTTTTTGTTGGAGAAAAACCGAGAAAAAACTCCGTGCTTCTGCAAAAAACAATAATAACGATTAGAACAACGAAAATTTAGAAAACACTTTATTTTCAATTTAATTCATCATATTGATAAGTTGTTTTGTTTTTATAGAATTTCTTTACTACTGTCAACATGCTTTCGTGAGTTAGGGAAAAATATTTTATGCCCGGCCTGTCACCCAATGACTTAGCTGCTGTGTTCACGGCGACATTACAAATAAATTTACCATAAAAACCAAGCACTAGTTGCGTTTTGCTCGAGGGCCGGAGGGTATGGAATGTCGAGGCTCCATGAAAATATTTTGAAAAATGTCGAGGGTTCACAAACTAAGGAAGTCAAAAAAAAAAAAAAAATGTACATCGTGACCATTAGTCAAACTCTGCATCGTGTGAATATAAATTTGCGCTGAGTTGACCTCATTATTGACCCGCTCTGTCGCCTCTGCTTCAATGTGCTGACGTGCTGTCCAGATGTGGATGAGTCACATGTTTTTGCGTTTGATTCCACGAGCAGATGTGGATTTTTCCAGATAATTTTGAAATATTCAGTTTACAGCTTCGCTAGACATATTTTTCTTCACGTCCCCTGACCCTCCACAGAAACCCAGACTCTCCATGTATATAAATTGAGGTTTCCTGTAGGTCAAAAACTATTAAATAAGCAACCAGCGCTATCCGCTACACAGTTTTCATGTCTACTAAATGTCAAAGTGCTTAATTTTCAAAAAAAAGCCATAGCAGCGGACCACTAGGTAGCGCAGTAACAGTACTTTAAACAAATCTGAACGGGTAAACTAAAAACGTAACAATAAATAAATAAATGAATAAATAAATGAAACTAATAATAATTTTTTCAAAGGTAAACTTATCATACTCATCTTCTTAAATTAGAAACGTAAGGAGTGTTGGGTTTCCAACGCGGATTTCTTGCGCGTTTTCTATTATAACTTGTGTATCTTCTTTCCAAATTATTCCTGCATGTATATTATAGAAGAGCGTGGCGATTATTTCGAGGTGTTTGATTCAAGCAAATCTCGAGAACATCATGAGGCTACAGGAGAGATTGACTAGAGTTCCCGAAAGGGGTTTGACTGATGGGTAATATCCCTCAAAAATGATTTCACTGTAAAGATATATATGCCTTTTATAGCCTTGCTTTGCACAAGGCTCTTTCTGCGCGGCCTTCATCTCAAATGACTCGATAAAAAAAACAACCGATTTTCCGCCGATTTCTTCTTTTTCAGATTTTATTTAGAAACAAAAAGAGAGAAAACATTCATTGATTAAGGCAATGAGTATGATTGCGTCACAACAGATGCTTATCCTCGGACGCAAAAAGAATGAAAAAAAATGAACGAAAGGCATTCACTGTTCTTGCGCCTTAGAAATTATTATTGTATTTTAAATACAATTAAGGTCTAACTGAATATTAAGAAACAACCGACTTACCACCGCTTATGGTCAGCACTGGACTTCCCTTATCTTCATTGTCCTTTATGCATGTTGTCAACGCTGGAAACATCCTATTTCTTCATTTCACCTTCAAATTCCATTTAGAGACAGAGAGAAATAATTAAAGCAATATGCAATAACGCCACGTGCAAATGGCGCAATAACAAATGCCTGGACCCTGACACACACACACACACACAAAAAAAAAATGAAAACTTTACGCACAAAGATCATGAACGTACAAGTTCTTACCAATAGTTTAAATTCCTTCCAAAGCGCTGCCACATGATGAGTCGAATACTTCTCTGTCTTGATTGGACAGAAATGATGCATTGAAAAAAGCCAGTGTGGAAAAATGTTTTATAAGTCCTTTGTTGTGAGAATCGGTCGCTTCTTACAACTCCCGCTCACTCGCCATTTTAAAATTTGATTCCATGATCTCATTGATCTTCTCTGATCTCAGCTCAGTAACGCACAATTGGCGTACTTTGGAAGAGTTGATCCTCTCTGGGTTTTTTTAGCAGCAAAAAAACGAGATTTCGCTTAACTCTATAGATGCATCCATTTCATGTTAAGATAAGAACGTGCCACCTTTGAATCCACCTTATCAAATGATTGATACAAACTGCAAACGGAAATTCCGTGGTTTAGTAAAAAGAGCCACAGTTCTTGTTATTGTCCAATCGGATTCGTTGTACGATTTAAAAAATTGTAACCTTTCGATTGCGTGCCTGGATTGCGTGCCACTATGAAAAAGGACGGTTTCAGAATCTCGATAAGTTCTGCATATCACCCCCAGACTCAAAAGATATTAATGAAGGTGAGTTTATTATAATGGTCTTCTAATTTATGTAGTATTGTACGACGCTACATGACGTCTTATAGTATTAAGCTGTATTTATGTAATTCTTTTACATGGGGTATTTCTAGCACTGATCTCGTAACGAATGTCTTATTTTGTTGAAGACGAAATATAAGTCTTCCGCATGAAGCAGTTGTCACGGAACAAAAAGTTAGTAATACGTCAACTTTATTTATTTTTTGCACCAAGAAGGACCTCAAATTCATTCATCTTCAGAGCCCATTAGATATGATAACTTGCAGTCACGGTAATGTTAACAGTTTTAAGTTAAAGAGGCGTTAACTCCCTCTCTCAGGTTGTACTAAATAATACTTACTCATCCAGTTGAACACAGTGCTGTTCAGTGTCTGTTATCAAATTCGGAGAACACGAACACTGACAGTGAGCGGCCAATTTAAATTGAACTGTTAAAATTACGCCGTATCTTTTGGTGTAAATTTTTATAAGACTAATGCAATGCTGTCGCCAAAAGTCTTTAATTAACAAATTTAATAGTCAGTGAATAGTGACGGCTTTGCTGATTGCATGATGTTGTGGAAAGCAGTCTACCGAGCTGGCCAACGCAATCCGGACGATCCTGGATCAATCAGAGAAATCCAGACGGATAAAGAAGAATTCACATGTAGCAATGGGGAGGACAAGTGACACCTTCTTTCCCATCCAACCCAGTTACTTCCCAGATGGAGTAGTTTCTTGCTTATCGGGCGAAGGTAAAATTTGGGAGAACGCAAGTAGTGAGATATTGATATGCTGACTACCTATCTCCTATATTAAAATTCGATATTCGGTGTCACAGTGGCTATATGGCCGGTAAAGATCAAGTTGTTAAAAACACTAAATGACCGGCAGTCAAACTTTTTCAAGTTATGGATTAGGCCTAAAAAGCACTCGGGTTAGGCTTAAGTTACTAGCATTCGCCTGAAAAGCGCTTTGGTTACATCTCTGGTTATCGAAACACTAAAACTCCTGTCATCGCCAAAGCTACAATGTGAACTTTTCTGTTAAGTGTTTTCAAGGTAAGAAATTAAAAGAAGTGTATTTTTTCTTCACAGAAAATTCATTTTGCCTGCTCTGGAGAAGGGAAGGACAGCTATACTTGTTCACTGGGCAAAGGATTCAACACACCGGGTTACTTTAATAGTAGCCGAAAACAATGTTCTCCTAGCGTGATAGTCGCTGTGCAGAATTTTTGCGTAGTAAACTTAGACAGAACTCGCTAAGCAAGATATTCCCTACGCAAAATTTTTGCGTAGTGAGTTACATGCTGTCAATGCACCAACTCAGCAGATAGTTAGCACGCAGAATTTTTGCGTAGTGAACATACTTAGTCTATGCCAACACATCGGCCCAAGCCCAAGCTTGTATCAGCACCCAGATTTGATGCATTCTCCGCTGATGTTTAATTTTACTTAAATAACACTAACTTCTTGAATGAATTGTTGAAATAAAGGTTTTTCTAAGTGAAACAAATAATGTTAAGTAAAGATTTGTAGTTTTAATCTGACTCCAGTTAACACTTCGACCGATTACCCACGTTTTCAAAGCAACTTGAAATGCCTACTTTGGAAAAACACATTTTAGTTTGGAACACGTTACACAGATCATCTCATACACACCTTTCCATTAAAAATTGTCTTTTTCGGAAGCGTCGTAATGGTCTGGGGAGTAGAACTAGATTCAACTTTCCCGATCATCCAGACCGTGTGTCGCAGATCGCCTCAGACGCCGGGGACAAATGTTCCATATGTCTGCGACGTGGCGCAGACCTATCGGCGATCGTGTTCCAGACCGATCACAGACCGTTGCAGATCATATGGAAACCAGGCTTTACTGCGCCCCTATAAGGGAAACTCTATTTAAGGGCCTCAGCATTTGGCTGCGGAATAAACAGGTTATGTTGGGCGCCCTGAAGATTATGTGTGTGAATGGTATCATGTACGCTGGCGAATTTTTCAGACGCAGGTATTTGGGTACAAGGTTAGTTACTGATTCAATGTTAAAGATTTGAATTATCGTTTTCACGTCTGTCAGCGAGGCTTTTCCATTTGAAGGCACGATGAATCTGTGCTGCTCTGACATCCCAATCAGACCCTGTTAGTACGCGTGCTGCCCTAATTTGTAATTTCTCTAGTTTTTCGCTCAACCATTGCCGATGCAGGCCCACACAGCGCTGCAATAATCAATATGTGGTAGAATTAGTGACTTATAAATCGTCTCCAGGGTACTTTAAGGAAACATCGCTTTTAGCCTCCTCTGGGTTGCAAGCAACAGCAACTTTACCTACGAATTTAGAGATATGAGCCTCCCACGAGAGTGTTTCATCCCCATGAATGCCTAGGCATTTGTACGTCTTGACTCTTTCAATAACTGAATGCCTATCAAGGCAGATGTGAGGTTCACTTGTGAGCAGAGAGATTTTATGTTTTGTCCCTGAAAACAGACGCTTGCTCTTGAGGACATTAACTAAAGACTATTTTTTCAGATTGCTTAGATCGTAAGTGAGGGATGAAATCACTGAACTCTTCAGGGTTTTTGGAGTGAGCTTAGTTTATCGGCATACATCCTCACATCTGATAGGATGTTTTAGGTCGAGGTCATTAATGTATAATAGGAATAGCAGAGGGCCAAGGATAGAGCCTTAAGGCACCCCACAACGTAAGTAGTTTCAGAATTTACGTTGTTTATAACTGTAACCTGAGTTCTGCCTGAGAGGTCACGAGTCTCGAAAAAAAATTAAAACCTGCACCTTTAAACCCATACAGCTCCAATTTTGACAGAACGATCTCATGAACTTATAGTAATCTCCACTTAAAGAGCGGCATTTGGGGGACACTTTTGACGTAAATTGTCTGTATTCTGAGACACAAGTTATGTTGAAGTTGGCGAAAAGAGCAAGGGGACACTTTGTGACGCTTATTGAAATCCGCGTGCATCTAATTAGGGTCAAACCTGGAAATAAGTGAATTATTGACCAATATCTCCTTTGTCTAATTTTAATAGGATTTTTGAAAAACTATTATATTACCGCATGAAGGAATTTATTAACAAAAATAATCTAATGTACTCCTCACAGTATGGCTTCTGCAAATCGCATTCCACAGAGCATGCGGTACTTGATATTGTCGAAGCAATACTGAGCAATATGGATAAACCTTACTTCTCATGCGATGTCTTCATTGACCTAAAAAAGGCATTCGACACGGTCAATCATGAAATATTACTCTATAAATTGAACTTTTACGGTTTTCGGGGATTGATAAATGATTGGTTTCAATAACATCTAAAAAATAGAATGCAAACAATTCAAATTGGAGAGTATTTATCAACCAAAACTTATTTCTCCCTGTGGTGTGCCCCAGGGATCGGTCATAGGACCTCTTCTATTTTTACTTTACATAAATGACATTCACCTCAGTTCCGATAAACTAAAATTTTACCTCTTCACAGATGATACTAATATACATATCAATTAACATATCAATCAAAAGGATAAGGTACTTAAGAAATTAGCTCGTTCCCACTTTCTTCCTGGTTGAATGTTTATATCATTGTTTCAATTTGTTCTCAGAACGATGATTTTTATAAATTAGTGTTTTTTTAGTTCGTGCGCTTTCATGCGATACGCAAGCTTAGTAAGATGAAAAAATATAGATAAGGTAGTTGTGATATTGTCACCCTCCTTACCGTATATAACTCCGCTTAGTTTTTAAAGACAAAAAAATATGACTCCGACTTGAGGTGGTCCAAGAGCTTGTGGTCGTTCTATTTTGCGACTTAAGAGATAGTAGGTGCGTCAGGATTTAGTAATGCTTTGTCGCTGAATGTTCAGGAAACCAGTGCGTTCCTAGGATTTGCTAGGTTTAGGAGGTTTCAAGTTTGAGTAATTTGTCCTTCCTGTATCTATGCGACAATAGGAGCATTAGCTAAGATGCGCTTTTTCAAGTTGGTCATAGTGTTGCTGATAGGTTCGCTGCAGAGAATGTTGTATCAGGTTGCAAGACCGGTTTCGGAATACACAGTGGATTCCTTCTTCGGTTGTGTGCTCTAATCCGTGAGAGCAGATCTTGACCAAATGTTCCTTGAAGCTGCCGCGTGTGGCGTCCCTCGTTTAATCAACCAATGAGATGACAAGTATTTTCGATCCGTTTCGCGTCGTTAGCTTAATTGAGCAAGTCGTATGCCGTATGCCATATTCAAGCCGGCTTCGGCAATAGTGGAAGAGATATTTCAATTAACATTTGGACGAGGCTTAGAACAATTTTCACAGTTTGTCGTTTGCAAATGAGGAGAGAAATATACTTAATCTAGGACTAGATTAGCATTGATAGGAAGAGAGGTATTCAGCGGACCTTTACGACATCCTTAGAAGACCTTGTCTTTGCCGATGATCTGGCCCTTCTGTCGCGCAGAAGGGATAAGACATGGGCCTTGGAGGTACAAGGTGCGAAGGTAGGCCTGAAGATCAATGCCATCAAGACAAAGTTAATGCGTATTGGTACCAAACGTGGCGATGGTGTGTCGGTTCCAGGGGGAGGGGGGACGGGATTAAGGAAGTGGATGAGTTTTATGGGAGCATTGTAAGCAAGAAGGGAGGAACTGACGAGGACATTCAGGCACAAATTGGAAAGGCAAGACAGGGCAGCATTTGCGATGCTGAGACCAATATGGTGATCCATAGCACTAACAACCAAGACCAAGCTAAGAGTCTCTGGGTCAAATGTGAAGGAGGTGCTCTTGTATGGCTCTGAAATTTGGAGGCTGACTAAGGGATTGGAGCAGAAGTTGCAGGTGTTGATCAGTAAGAGCCTGAGGAACATTTTGCGGATTTGGTGGCCTAGAAAAATCAACAACAAGGAGCTTTAGAGACAAAGAGGGCAGCGACCGATAGAGCAAGAGATAAGACAAAGAGCTTGGGGATGGATCGGCCTCACGTTGAGAAGACCAGATGGACATGTAGTCAAGAGGGCACTGGAGTGGAACCCACAAGGGAAGCGAAAGAGAGGGAGACCCCGGCACACCTGGCAGCGTATGTCACTTAGAATTTAAGAAAAAATAACCTGAGAAAAAACCTTAGAAAAATGTTTTTAAAAAATTAGAAAAAGTTGATCGAACACTCGATTCAATGGCTTAAGAGCAAATGCACTTAACCTCAGTCCTCTACACTACCGAAATATCGGTTTCAATTAGGCCATTTTTCTGAAGTATCTAAATAAAGCAAATCCTAACAATTTATTGAAAGCTAACCGAATAAAAAGGCCTCAGGTTACTAAGAATGGCATCGACCGTCAACAATGGCATCGCTTGTTTACGAACTCCGAAACCGCACATCAAGTAGGTGAATCAACTGTTTTACACAATGATTGTCATAGTACGGAGTTTAAGACGTAGGCGAGCTGACTTACTGGGCGTAGGCGAATCGACTCTAGACGTAGGCGAACAGACGGTAGGCGAAACGACCGTAATTCCAATCAACATTGTGAAACTATTTACAAAAACATCACACATTCATACCTACAATACTCGATCTTCCAAGTCGCAGCTACTAAACTGTGGGCTCTAAAGAAGCCGTTTGAACCTGCTGTACTGTTCTCGATGTCACTTTCCTGGATGTTAAGGCAGTACACCAAGATTTGTCTTGAGAGCTTTCATCATCTGCTCGATGGCGTCATAACTGAGAGCCACCTGGTGAAGACGTATTTCGATGATGCGGCGTTGATACTCGTAACGTTTCTTGGTACTGCTCTGCTCTGCGGTGCATTGCGAACACAGACACCCAAGATCAGTTTACGAAGAACTTTTGAAGAGATTGGTGGCCGCCATGTTCTTTATAGTACGGCTGGTTCTCATGCTCCCTATTCCTTTTTCAAATGCTCAACACCAGGCTTTCTTGATTTTCAAAAGTGGGCACGTAGACTTGACATCATTTTTTTTCCAAATATGAAAAAGTCGGCTCGATATAGGCATAGATGCATTGGTAGGGGAAGATGTTTTGATATGAATATCTGGGAACTTGATATGAATATTTTAAAAACCTTGATGTATATTATATCGTTTGACATAAACATCTGACAATTTGATATGAATATAGGAAGCTTGATTTATAAATGTATAGTTGACACATGAAATTGACAATCTTGATATTTTGTCACATTTGGACAAGCATACACCGGACAAAGCCATCCGTCCTTTGAGCAACTGCATGGGTGTACATCTGTGATCTAAAGTTTTTAAAAACTTTTAAGTCTGATCTGAAGTTTTTATTTTAAAATTAAGTTCCATGTTTTCTTTAGAAACAAGGGATAAAAATAAAAAAGGAGAATGGTTTAAACATTTCTACCAAGAAAATTACTTTATGTAATAAAAATCATCATAGTTTACAAGAAAACAAGAAATTGAGATCTCTCTGCTTGAATCTTTCACGAAAGGAATGGTCACAGTGCAAATGTGTTTCCTTCTTTTCCTTGTCAGCTGAGAACAGAAAAGGTAAATATCTATATTTTTAGCCACCTCACCTACTGTGACCACCAATGGAAAATAGGAATAGTAGAACACTTCTTTCACTGGTACCATCCTTCCCAAGTGAACTTGCCAGAAGATCATAAAATCGCTCTGAGTCTTGAGGTTTCCATCTACTACATAGTCAGCTGGAAAAGAAGATTCTGAAGGATTTACTGGCTTTCTGAATGCAAGGTTTCCTTAAATTGAACAGAGATAACAACATAGCAACGTATTTGGTAATCTGTGACCGTAACTAGGATGACTAATTTGCTTTTTTTGTTTGGAAAAATTAAGAATGTGACGAATACTTGCTCTAAACAAAGTACAATGTAGCATCCGCTTTAGTCCTTTTGTTGATAATAACTTTGGTCGAACCATTGTCAAATTGCCTAGTGGACTGATACTTGCACATCCACAGTAATTTGACAATATTATCATACAATTATGGGGCTCTTCACATGACCCCGGTTGACCAAGATGGATCGGTTACCGAGATGAAATTGGTTTCTGTTCATATGGCGACTTTAAGCCCGCTTTTCCGAGATGAAAATTTTGAAAAAGTTGTGACGCGACCATTCAGGTGTAAAATGTAACGAACAAGCTTGGCGACAATTTCTCGATTTTCTTTGTTTAAGCAACCTCAAATTAATTTTGACTTTCCGTTAACTATCAAATGAAACCAATCTAAGCTTCATTATCGAAGAAAAGAGAACTAAAAACTCGGTAATGTCCTTTTATCACGAAAATGTATTGTATTATTTTCCTCCTGGTAACCGGGATGAAGAGTTCATATAACAAAATTTTCAGCCCGCTACCGAGATCTCGGCAACCGAGCCAACCCGCCTTCTCATACGAACACATCGAAGCTTTTACAAAGGATTTAGAGGCGAAGCAACATCTCGGAAACCAGGCCAGCCCTGGCCAGCCAGGCTCGTTATGAAGAGGCCCTAAACAATAATCATCGCAATACCTAAGACACCTTCTATCAAGCTCTGGGACACTATTTGATTAATTCCCGCTCATTTAATGCTCTCCATATCTCTGGCACAAGGATGCATTTATAAAGGCGGCTTTACGACTTTTAGGTATTAGAAAAAGTTGGTATTAGAAATTCCGGGAATTTCAAGTACATTGTCAGTAAATTCTACTCTATAGAAATTTGTATCATTAAAGTGCTACTGAAACGAAATTTTGACTTTTTCTTGTTTTTTGCTTTTCGTGACCTTTGAAGGCCAATAATTACGCCTGCCAAATTTGATTGGAAATTCCAAATGGAAGTGCGCTTTTTCGATGCATGCTTTTCGTGAATGAGCGTTCGCCATTACTTGTCCCAGTAAGATCATAATAAGTCATATCATCAAAACAAAGTGCTCAGAGGTGAGGTGACAGCTCCACAAGTAGAAAAACATCCCGTTGTGCATGCTCATCGTTTGTAAAAAAAAATTGGCAAATATACCGGCTTGTCGCTGTGTTGTACAGGACTGCAGCAAGTCAAATCCGCGAATTGGAATCTCTTTGCAAACGCCAAAGAGAAATTATGAACTGGCCAAGTGGAGAGCCTGTGTTCGCATTCACAGCTCCAACTTCAACACCAAGGGGCTTTTCAAGAACTGCTCAGTTCATCAGGGTATTAAGCATTAATATCTTTGTTACCTTTCTGGGTTAGTTGAGGTTAAGAGTATGGAACTTTTAGAGTTAAATAAATACAAGTACAAGTACGCGAAATATCAACCTCGTTCCCAGGGTCTCCATTGTCGTTGAGAAGACAAAGACAAAGAGAGACCCTGGGAACGAGGTTGCGCGAAATATACGTTTTTTAGATAAGTAACGTAAGGAGTGACAGGCCACACGGATTCCCTTCCTGTATGAAAACATGTATAGAACCTATTATAGTTTTGCTCTAACGAGCAGATCCTTTAAGGATTTTCCCCTTTTTTGTAGGAAATAATAGGTGCTTACAAGTAAAGGTTTTTGAAAGCAATGTGAAGTAACATCTAAGGGCAACAGCACGCGACGCTTCGTTCTGTCATTATCAAGCCAAAAGTGAACATAAAAACTTTTGCATAAGTATAAATATAAAAAAAAGAAGTAAAAGTATGTAAAGTATAAAAATGTAAAACAAGGGTGTTAAAAAACATGCAAGAATAACAAAAAAAAAAATTCGCACGAATTAAGTCTGACTGAACAATGAGACTTGGTCTCAGTTAATTAGTGAATAAAAACATTTCATAAATGAGAAGTCAAACTTCTTGCACTTTTTTAAGATGGTAAAATTCTTGGTAAGATCATTGGGCACATGAAAATGTTTTACACGGAAATGTTTTCCAATAGCGGAAGACGCATTCTTGTGCTCGTCTACGCGTTGATGCAAATGCCGTGTAACCAACATAACTTGCATCACACATGTCACGTGTAAATTCACAAACAAGGGATTGTTGGTTGAAAATAGACGGCTTGACGTCGTGCGGTTTCAGAGGCTGTTTGATCTTGTGGCTGACAAAGTGGGCTGGACGGTCACCTCAGCCAATATTCTAAGTGTCGATTCGGAGGAAGAGAGAACACTTGAGAGAACACATTAGTTTATTGGATCCAAAGTGGAACAGGGACTTGTGACCACGCATGGCTAGCTAATTTATACGAATAGAGAACAATGCATGATACATGACAGACATTCCTACATGAGGTTCACACATATTCTACATCCCCCTTTGTAAAACAAATCAATACAGACTGTAATGAAACTAAAGAAACCGAACAAAGTTAATAGATAAGCACACGCTGAAAGAAAACGAACGAAACTTATTACACCAAAAATAATTCGTAGTTCATTAATCCCAATAGTTAATATCTAATCCAGTCCAAGAATAGAACTTAAACGAGTTTCTCCAAACAAGTAACAAAATCTTCATATGTGGTATTTGGTCTTGAGATCCGTCCAGACCTAATGAAAATAAGTGGTCTTTGAGCATTGGGACGCGAGAGGCAACTGGAAGCAGAAACATTTGCCGTAGACGTTTATGATGGATGATGGAGTTTAACTGGAGTCTCGGGTCTGACAGGGGTCCTTACAGGAGAATACTCTCTCTCTCTCTCTCTCTCTCTCTCTCTCTCTCTCTCTCTCTCTCTCTCTCTCTCTCTCTCTCTCTCTCTCTCTCTCTCTCTCTCTCTCTCTCTCTCTCTCTCTCTCCAACATTAGGGAGCTTAAGCACGCGCGTTTTTGAAACGCGGACGACAACCGGAAGTGAGCCGTTTTCTCTTTTAATTTGTATTCACAAAAACACATTTACATTACTAAGTATCTTTTCTCCATTAGAGATGATTAGTATAAAAATCTAGGAGATACCACTGTCCTGGCACGCGAAATGTTCTCTTCCGGTTGCCGTCCGCGTCTAAAAAACGCGCGTGCTTAAGCTCCCTAATTCACAATGTAGGACCGCGGGTCTGCAGTGGGTTGTTTCACAATAACAACTTTCTTATATCCTCTGCTGGAGTGAGGTCTCAAAACCTGCTGAGGATTGAGCGGTGGGAGAGGTTTGGCGCCATGATCAGAAGAGGCCTTTTGCTGCATACGCTTGGATTTGAGGCGCAAGAAAACATATTTGTTGTTGAGGGCCCTGGGAGCAAGGAGCTTCTTAGCAACTGGAAGAAGGTACCTGGTGCAGCGGGACATCAAACGCTGCACAGGGGAACCAAGAACTTGATCTCGTGGTCGTGGAACATCCCTGAGATTAAGAAGGCCAAGCAGAGGATATAAACCATCCTTCTTGCATTTGTCGAGCAGGTTCATGGCATGCTTCACTGCATTCTCAACCAGGCCATTGAACTGTGGGAAGAGAGGGCTACTGGTGAAATGATGGAAATTTCATTCTTCAGCAAAGCTTCTAAATTCTCTACTGAAAAATCGTGGGCTTTTGTCGGTCAGCAACCTCCATGGAATTCCATGAACAGAAAAGTGGCGCTTCATTTTCTGAATAACAGTTTTGGTAGATAAATCGTGGAGAGAATTCATCTCGAACCAGCCGGAATATGAGTCAACCAGAGTTAAGTATTTCGTTCATTACCAATCAAGTATATCAGCACTGACAAGGGACCACGAAAGCACCGGAACCAGGTGGACCAGAAGCGGCTCTTTCTGCTACTTTGGGTTTGCACTGTTGCAATGCTGACACGAGTCTATCGTACAATCAATATACAGCTTCATGGAGGGCCAGTACAACATGTCCTTTGCTCTTCTCTTGGTAGCATCTGTCCCTGGATGCCCTTTGTGGAGAAACTAGATGTATTCTTTGGGCAAGGAATTTGGAACCACAACTCTGAGGCCTTTCAGAATCACTTCATTGTCAACAATCAGCTCATCTCTTATAGGGAAGTAGATTTTAACATCTGGGGTTACACTCTTGAGCTTTGACGCCCAGCCATTTGCAAGGAAATGAGCCACTTTTTGCATAATGGGATCTGCAAGAGTATGACTCTAGAGCTCGGCCATGCGTAAGGGAGAGATCGACGAGAAAGATAACACATCAAGCTGATCGTCATCATCTACACCAGGGCCCGGTTGTTCAAAAGCCGATTAACGCTAATCCCAGATTAAAAATTAGCCAAGGAGTTTATTACTCCACTACTAAATGCTGTTAAACGTTGATATTTGGCAAAACTTTACATTAGAAGAAGTCAATCTTGAAAAACAAAAATAAGCAAAACAACCTTTCACCAAAAATTTGAAAAAATGAAACAAAAGTTTACACTAATCCTGGATTAAGCTAATAGGCTTTCAACAACCGGGCCCAGGTTCTTCACTAATGCAGGCTCTTGACAATGCATCCGCTACATGAAGCTCCGTTCCTCTTCTGTAAATGAACTTCAAATTGTACCTCTGAAGCTGTAACAGCATACGTTGCAGACGGGCAGGTGCAGTATGAAGAGGCTTGTTTACAATTGCCATAATAGGCTTGTGGTCAGTTTCAATGATGACTTCTCGACCATAAATGAAATCGTGAAATTTCTGGCATGTAAATGTCGCAGCGAGCAGTTCTTTCTCGACCTGCGCGTATCGAGATTCGTCTTCTGTGAGAGCACGCGAGGCATAGGCCACAGGGTTCCCATACTGATGGTATACAGCACCAAAGGCCACTCTTAGAGGAATCGACAGACAGCGTAACAGGCTTTAAGGGGTTGAAGTTCTTAAGGACTGGTGCTTAAGAGATGTCAGATTTCAGAGCTACAAAAGCTTGTTGCTGAGGGTCCTCCCAAGTCCAGTGTATATGTCATTCCGAAGCAATTGGCGTAGTGGCGCAGTCTTCTCACTAAGATTGCTAATGAATTTGTGAGGATAGTTGATCATTAAGAATAAAACGCAAACAGCGGTTACAAATATTTTCTTGAGGTACATAACTTTTAGAAACTTAACGTTTCGTATGTTACAACATACATCATCAGAAGTGATTACTATTCAGTTACAGATAAATATAAATTCAAAAATACAGCGGTACGGACTGGGAACTAACGAAATTGATTGACATAAAACGACAAAAAATATGCTAATAATAGAGATAAAGTTTCTCGCTGCCAACGTTTTCATTTAAGGCTGGCCTTATATCACGGATAAACAGAGACTCTTTAATTTTACAATGCATATCTGATCGACCAGTTGCTAATATTTCAAAATGATCCCACTTAATTCTATGGTTGGTTAAGACAACACGATCAGGGATTGCAGATTTGTGACAATTTGTAGTATATCAATTTTAAATGTAACCTGTGTGATGCAGGTTATGTTGGTTACACGCGGCGGCATTTGCATCAACGCGGAACCGAGTACAAGAATGCGCCTTCCTCTTTTGGAAAACATTTCCGTGTGAGACGTTCTTAAGTGCCAAATGATCTTACCAAGAACTTTACCATCTTAAAAAAGTGCAAGAACAAGTTTGACTGCCTCATTTATTTCATTTTTATTTTTTAATGAACTGAGACCAAGTCTTCATGTACAGTCAGACTCAATTTGTGCGAAAGTTTTTTACATTTTGAATTATGTTATTCTTGCATGTTTTTTAACACCCCTTTTTTTACGTTTTCAAACTTTAACATACTTTCACTTCTTTGTTTTATACTTATACTTTTGCAAAAAATTTTATCGTCACTTTTGGCTTGATAATGACCGAAGTTCGGTCGAAACGTCGTTCGTTATTACCGTTAGTTTTTACTTCAAATAATAAGTGGCTCTTTAAAGATTTGGCCAAGTAGGGGTTGACATTTTCTGAGTAAAACTTTTTTCAGGTTTGACACTGATGTCTGGTATTGTTTTACAAAAAGCTTTTGTTTCTGTTTTGGTATTTCCTTTAAGCACGGAGTCCCTCTTTGTCAATTTGATTTCTGATAGTAGTTTTTCTACCAAATTGTGTGGCCTCTATCCCCGCCGCAAATGTATTTAAAATTTTTAAACGTTTTCCTTGAAATTGTCTTTTGAGGATTCATAGGGCTTCATCTTTTATTGCTTGGTAGGTGACAAGAGGTGAAATCCGTATATTGGAAGGTCTCCGCTGGTTCACATGTGTTTTTTGATCCTTGCATCTCTTTCCTTTGTATACTATTGTGTCAGTGGCAGATATTTCTGCCGTGAATTTTATTGTAGGGTGATGTAAATTTGCTTGTTCGATGGAAGTCGCTTTGTCCGGTTTACTCATGTCCCACAGGGAAAAGACATAGTCAATGTAGCGTTCCCAAACGATAGGTTTTGAGACGGCTTTGCTTAAAATTTCTGTTTCAATTTTAGACATTCATTCATTGGCAAAAAAAAACAAAAAAAAACCTGTCTTGGTTCTCATGGTTTGCCTTGTAGGCGGCAGCTTTTTCTTGAGTTGCGAGTGGCTCTAAATCTTCGTCATGGGGTACGAAACTGGCCTCACTTTCCTCGAAAATCGCACTGCTCCTGTCTGAACTCAACTCCGAATCGTCCTCTGACGAAAAAGACGAAGAACTTGAAGAAAAAAACATTTCTTCTTACTCTATTTACTAAAAACCATGCAGAAAGACTTCGCTGGATGATGAGATGAAGTCAAGGAGGGAACGACGCTTGACAAAATTGTGGCCTCGAGTACTTGTCGTTCAAGTAATGGCGGACAAAATTTGTACACTTTTGGGCAGCCTTTACAGATGTAAATCATCGTTAGGTTAGCTATGGACACCTTTTTTTGTCAACTTTAGGGTCTAGTCTTTAACTAAGGGTGAAAAAATCGAGTAAAAAAAAAGCACTGATTTTCGTCGCAGAAGCACTTTAATTAAATCGTAAAGGCTGAAGAAAATTTATCTTTTATAGACCGAATGCATAAATGGCGGCCAAAAAACCATTCTTTTGTTTAGGAGCTAATAAGCCTCACTAGCCTCGTTTGCATGGACAAAATACAAAAGAAAGTTTGCTTGAGAGCGAGGCTAGGGAGTCTCATAAGCACATAAACAAAAGAATACATTTTTGGCCGCCATTTATGCATTCGGTCAATTAAAGGCTGTGTAAAAGTGATACAAACTTCTCCTGACGAAGAATTTTTCTTTTAACATAATGGCCTGTACCACAGTAGTGTAAATCGCTCATATACGGCTGCAAAGCATTTGCATAAATTTTGCATATTGGAAATAGAGAGTTTGTATGGGAATGGCACCTTATTAAAAATGACGGATTTCACGATGAAATGATATATGAAATGAATCGTATATGAACTGCGGATATGAAATCAAGTGAAGCTATGATCTTCGCAGTTATGAACGCAATTTTTGCAATTGCGTAGAGAAACGTCGCACCGGTATTGCGAGGTCACGGGTTCAACCCCCATTGAAGTGCTGAATTTTTCAGGCTTCTTTACGCAATTGCAAAAATTGCGTTCATAACTGCGAAGATCATAGCTTTACTTAATGACGGATTTGATGCAAATGAGGCGGGAACCTCATTAACGCCCGCCATTTTGTTTTGGAGGGAAGCAGTCCTCAAAAACTTTTTGTGACTACTTTTAAGACGGAGCTTAGTAACCGTCTGCTTTTGTCACGGACGTGAACTAGGCCCTAGTGATATTAGTAACTGACAAAAATGGCGGCGGGATCGCTCGTTTTGCATTCTTCGGGGGAAAGAATATTTCTCTGCTGATTTGGATTCGCATTATCCTGGAGAATTGTGCTTTAAAGTGTGCAACCTGGCATAAAGCAAGTGTTTCAAGGGCAATAGACATTGTTTTATGGGTACAAACGTAAAGATTGTGGCGACAGGAAAGTTAAAGTATGTTCACACAACAAGAGATCATTTTGGGACCACTTTAAAGGTGAGGAATTAATTTTTCTAATCAGTAGTATGGAAAGAGACTAACGTTGGTGTTGTAAATTTGAACGTTTTCTTATGAGCAGTGTTTAATTTTCTAATTAAAGCAAGCTGTTGGCCCTCTTTAGTTAGACTAACGTACAAATCTCCTTTGAAAGGTTCAGCATCTAATTTCTCCTAACAGTATCATGGACAGTGCTGCGTTATGACTCGGAATAAATAAAATCATTAGCTATGAAGAAATCTTTTGATAGCTTTCTTTCTTAGCTTAATTGCAAGTCAAGGATAATGTTTACTTCTTACACTCTTTACACATATTTTACTACTTTCTATTTTAGTCATTGTTATAATTTTCCCAATATTTGGAGCTTTAATATGAAGAGACTTATTGATCTCTGATACAAAAATTAATTTCCCACCTTTTATTCATCGATACAAACTAACTTAATTATTTTACAATGTAACTGAAAATGCTATGATAATAAATTATTAACTCTAGAATGCTTTGCATGAATTCTTTGTATAACCAACATTGTTGTTAGTATTATAAAATGTCTATATTTGTTTAACGTTTCCTTTCCTTGTACAAACCATAGATAATTACATAGTTCACTTCCTCTCTAGATTAGCTTTTGCCAATTGTGGGATAGTGTACTTTTCTTTATTTATATTGATGGAGCTGGTTAATAAATAAAACTGACATTTTCTGACAAGAAGTTTGGCAAATAAATGATTATTACGTACATTGTAGTATTTACCATAAACAAGAACTATTAAATTTTAATATTTAGTTTCAAGGTCTGGAATTCTTGTTAGGGTTTTTTTCGTTCATGATTTATTTGCTTCTTTTAATACATGTAAAATGCCTATGAAGGGAAAATTTGTTTGTATTCTCTGTTCTAGGATAAAAAAAAAGCGTTTTTACAATTTAAGCGCTCAAAGTTTCACATTTTTGTTCTTTTAAATTTAAAGTAAGAAGTATTACTTTTTAATGCATTGACTCCAAGGTGTGGGACTTAAACATATTTTACTGTCAGACTGTCAAACACCAGACGATCTTACTTGTCAATGGGGGCGGTCCAGTGCGGTTCAGGTGACAGTGGGTTCAGATTAAATTAAATTTGTTATTGTCATTTATATTCTGATTGTTCATACATATTAGAATTAATTTGGGGCACCTGTAGACTAAATTAGTTTACCAACTATTTAGTTACAAGTCTCAAACTCTACACACACAACAGTAGTACCTCAAGTATAATTGTTCTTTCTTCTCCCTAAAACGTTTTCCCTTTTTATTGTTTCATAGAAATTGTATTGATTCTTTTCTATTCTACAATATGTACTGGTATTATATACACGATTTTGTTGTAACACTACTGTATAAATTATCCTAACTTCTACATTGTATGTACATGATTTATTCTGTGTGAGTTAAAGTTAATAGAAATTGACTTGACTTGACTTGACTTTCTAAAAATACATGTAAATCCATTAGGGACTGGGTCAACTTTTATTGAATAACAAAAGCTTCTGACATTATTTTGTGTGCAGAGGTTTCCTTCACTCATTTTTTGCACCCAAAGCTACATTACAATCTTTTGTTACATGATATTTTGGCCGCACACTAAAGAGATTTCCATTTTTCCTGGAAATTTTGCCCAACTTCCAGCACTCATTAAAGCTCTAATAAAAATTTTTATCCTAGACTACTCAAACTTTAGTATTCCGAATTTAAATCATTTAACTTTCAAAAAGTGCAGAAACAACTTTTGCCTCACAGACATTTCAAATTTAACTTAAGTATTGTTAATTCTATTATGTTTACAAAATACAATGTGCATGTGTTTTTCGATAATATAATTACTAACGAGTATGTCCAGCATTTGGAAGATTGAACTTTACATTTTGGGCCAGATTATGCAGGCACTTTGTATTAGAAGAAGTTTTCCGTAATTTTAGTTGTTGTTTTTCATTATTCTATTGTCCACCCACTCTTGGTTTCAAAGATGGCTGTTTGTACTGATGATGATTTTACCTTTGACTTGCGTCTTGATATTGAAGTTGGTTGTACATGTACTTTAATTTTGGCCCTGCTGTTCTGTAGAATGGGCAGTGTAAGCCTATTGTGATCTTTTCCAAAGTTCACAAAAGCTGTTGCAAAAGCTGTGACTGATGCTTGTCGTCTTGATTTGAAATGATGTTTCTGTAAATTTCCAAATATTTCATATAGCATGCCCAAAAATTCTTATCAGTTGTTCTAAGCTTCAGTTCGATGTCATCGCTTACTTGTCAGTGAAGTCTCATTCATAATTATGTTCTCTAATTCAAACTCATCATCAATCTTGGAGTCCTTTTCAGGCGAGTGGATGCTACATTGTGCCTCGTCTGGCGTTTTACACAAAGAGAATTGACATTTATAGGGGCACACTGGTCACCAGTGGCCATGTCCATTTTAGCCGGAAGCTTTTAACAGAGATGAACAAATTTCTATAATTGAAGTTCTTTGTGATTTCCAATGGCAAGTTTGCAAGGCTGAATCTTTCTTCTGGTCTCTAAGGAATAAAGTAAATTAACTGTTGATACCGGCAATACCATTATTTTATTTGGTGCCACTGCAGCTTGATGAGCACAGGCAGTTCTGCTTGGAACAAATTTGGTTACTTGTAGTGGTCTTCTCTTCATACAGGGATCAACTTGGTGAAGCTCTACATTTCCTTGACTTTACAACAAGGATTTGGATGATAGTGACATAGAAAGTGAAGAGGAGAATTTACAACAGTCAGAAGTAGTTTGTTTGATAGTGTGAAGCTGGACTGTAGAAGTTGTCGCACCAAAACACTAGGGAGCCAGATAAAGATTTTCCAAATGCAAGGGCAAGCAATTTTCTTTGAAAATACATTTGAAGGTCTTCTGTGATAAACTTGAAGAGTTCAATGAAATTATAGGCCCGCATTCGTTGTAAAACCACACTCTTAAATATGTTGATCATGGATTCAGTGTAATTGTCAGAGTTATTTCCTCTGGTGAGGCCCTATTAGGGGTTATCGGGATACGGGATATTTGGGTAAAAAATTATAGGGATACGAGATATTTGGGCGGAAAATTAAAGGGATACGGGATATTTTTAAAAAGATTCTGGGATATCGAAGTTATCATTTTTTAAAAGAATCAAATAAGAATTAACGGGATACGGGATATTTTGGCCAAAAATTAATGGGATACGGGATACTCAGACCCCCCTTAATGGGGCCTCTCTGGTGATTCGATTTTTGCAATGGCAAAGAGCCCACTCTTGCTGCCCTTTTAAAGATCTTTTTTCATACTCTTGGTAACAATTGGGATATTTTGCAGTAACCATATCAGTTACATTGTAATACAGATTCTGCTGCTGCTTGGAGGAGCTCTTACAAGTTTTTGAAAATGTCGCATTAAGTGTTGATGATCATCTCTATTTATGTTGTTGCTGGAGTGATATAACCAACGCCAGACAGATTGCAGGAAGTGGAAAGTACAGAGCACTGTATTATTACTTCTTTCCAGGTGTCTAAAAGATCCCCCCTTTGTCCAGAGTCATCATCAGTCATAAAAATATGTGGACCTGTTTTTGGTCCTCTGCCACCAAAGGAATGTGGAGGTAACATATTTTGTACTTTTTCAAGGCATTGCCTTATGACATGCTGTCATTGCCCAGATGTAATCAACACACCTACATTTGTAGTGGCAGAGCACCGTCCAGCAGGGTGATGTGTGCACGTGAAATACACCGGGTTATTGTGTGGAACACCTGTCAGATTGTTTCCGGACTGTCAGATTGTTTCCGGACTCTAAATTTTTCGTTTATTACACAAGTTTGACCGTCAAAGTTGTGTATTAAACAACTTTGACGGTCAAACTTGTGTAATACACAACTTTGACGGTCAAACTTGTGTATTACACAACTTTGAACTGCAAAAGTGACGGTCAAAGTTGTGTAATACACAAGTTTGACCGTCAAAGTTGTGTATTACACAAGTTTGACCGTCAAAGTTGTTTAATACACAACTTTGACACATGAGCTCACGGCGACAATTTTTGGACGCCGCCATTGCGAAAAAAAATATTGAGGTAAAAAACAAACTCGCAGTTTGCTATTCCAAACAGAAATTGCTTTTGCAGGACTTTCCTTTGCCTGGTCTATTCGACCGGGCAAGGATAAGGCATTAACTTTTCATTTTTGAGGAGATAATCCGCTCTGAGTCATCCGTCCTGTCGGAGTGTTAGTCATTCCGACGATGCCAGCTTTAAGGCAAGTGCGTAAATTCCTCAAATAACAACGTCAAAAATGAAAAAAAAGATCAACAACAACTGATGTACGGATGCAACAGAAAACGAGAGCGTCAAAGGATGTCACCTAATTTGCGAAAACTACCTCGTTCCGTGCACAAAAACAAAGAAACGAACAAACAGCGAGTTACCTATCTACATGTAGTTGCTCGCAGGCGAGCGTGAGAGAAAACAAAACATGCAAATTTTGAAGTCAACGCTCGACAAAATCATTTTCGTATAAGCCCTTTCGTAATGAAAGGGACCATCTAAACAGCAACATTATTTTTAAAATAACTTGTTTTTTATTCGCTGCAGCAAACTAAAGCGACACTACATACACTAGGTAGTGATTGTTCGTTTTCGGTCAGTTCAGACCATCCGTAAAAAATGAAGCTGTCAATCACAGATTTGTTTACAAAGAGAGAGCTCGGAGTTCGTGCAAATCGTTCCAAACTTTTAAGTATACGATCAAATGAGAAAAGTTTTACTTAAACAAAAAAAAGGCAATTGCTTAAAGAAGTAAGATCATATAATTGAGATAACGGTGTGAAAAAGGTGGTAATTAAAAACGAACGCGGTGAGCAAAGTGAATTCAGTGAATTCGACTTTGAATTCGTCTTTTTGACAGCAGAATTGAAGACGAGTGTAAACGTTTGAGTGATAAACGTGAAAGGAAAATTTTGGCAAGAAACATTAGACTCGGTTTGTTTCTGTGTCTTTTTTTTTTTCAATTGAAGGAACATTTACTCTTACTTTAGCTTTACTGTAATACAAGCAATCAGCTCATCCAATTTACTGCGGCTAAAATTTTATTTTTAGTCGCAAGTTAGTCATGGAATATACGCATCAAGGATCGCATGGCCAACATTAAATTTTACCTTTTGGTGTGGATAGAAAAAGGCATAGCGTAGCCAAATAAGTAACGGTCGTATCAATAAAAGAGAGGAGTTTCGGTAAAAAAACAAAGCGAAGACGAGTTAAGGGCCCATACGCACTAGGCTGAAGAAATTTGTTTGGCTCAACAAAAATTGTCTCCGCTAAATTTTCAATTTGCTAATCGTGGCCGCACTTGAAAACGCTTTCTTTAGGTTGTAAAATATGTATAATTGACACTCCTAACAAAAATTTGAAGTTTGATAAGGCTTGACAAAATTTGGTGAGGAAAAAAATCACTGTGCACACTCGTAGGACGGAAATGATGACAGATTTTTTCGCAAAATAAGCAAACATTTGCCCACTGCGTACGAGCTCGAAACCAGTCGCATCGCAGTATGATCTGGGCGACCAAACACTCTCTCATGATTCAAAAGCTCCATCGGAGATCAGTTAATGAGCCTTTTACTGAAATTAAAATACAATCGTTCAGTTCAGGCGTACAAAATGTGTAACAAGAGACCCAGGTATGATCGTATACCATACGTTAAGAGTTGTCTCACCACAACAGCCGTCACTTTATTGCCAAACCACCCTAAATGTATTATAGGGCATAAGCACGATAGCTACTGGTGGATTCATTCATTTTCTTCAATACTGAGATTTGGGCAGTTTCGATAGTGACTAGACAGGCCGACTTTAGCGCCAAAAACTACGATCTCATTATATATGGCGATATTTTTACGCGGGAAAAATGTTCATCTTACTTGTGCTTCTAGCGGTAAATTAAGGGAAATACCGAAGAAAAAAGGTTTTGCCGGATCCTCTGGGTTTGAGGCAATAAACAGTTGTTTACCTAAAAAGGATCTCACCTCTGACCAGCTTCGCATCATCAGAGGCATCATGCGGTACTTGTTTTCGATTGCAGCTGTATGAACGACAAACCTCGCCAATTTGACTTGAAGGTTGTTTTATAGTATGCATCTTTTTTGGGGGAGCTTCGCAACTTGATCTCACACAAGGATCAACGAGTAAAGCGCTATCACTTTCTTAAGTGGGAAATGAGCTCAAGCCCAGCAAAGACTAGCGAACCAAGCGGGCCTTTGCAAGGAAAACTATTGCCAGATCTTGATTGACAAGTCGGGTAACATTAATCACGTGATTTGAAGTTTCCGGATATTGGAGTTGCCTGGTTTTTTTGGGGGTGTTGAGGGGTGTTCAGAAGGGTCTTTGAGGGATTTTAGAGAATGAAAATGAAAATGAAAATACCCAGATATATTCTTAAAGCATTTTCTAGATATTTGTACCCTAATCCTCACTGGAATGTCTTTCTTTCTGTTGTTAGACCGCCTCAGTCATAGATTTACGCAGTCAGAAGAGATCAATGTGTGTTTTAATGGTAGCCGGAGACGCGACTTTCTGATAACCTCTGAAGTTGCAGACGAGGCAGGAACTCAGGCAGACAGAATGTGTGCACCACCCAACTTTGACATAAAATATAAGGGCTCTGTCACGGCACTTTTACAGCTTTTCCGTCCAAACTGGGTGCAACTGTTAACTTAGAACGCTATATTACGCGCTAAATATGTTTGGCGCACTGAGGATGATAAGATGTAAAAGAATTTTCTCGTGACGAGCTATCCTAAACATACTTTGAACGAATTCTTTAAATCACCGCGTCCAATTTTGAAAAAGCGCCGGCAAGTTTTTCAAGTTGTAGTCCATTTCAACCCTTGCCATGATATAGATATTGGTAACAAAATTGGTTTGCGATTAATGCAAAGACTGTTTTTTGTACTTTGAACAAAGCTAAAATACCGTGATAAGCCCCTTAAAATGAAATCAACTACTCCCATTTTGTCTGTGCTGTTTCAAGGAAATCTCAGTAGCAGAGGACAAAGGTATAAGACAAAGGTATAAGACAATTGTTGGTTATTGACTTTCGGCCATATGGTGGCTCTTAAAAGAGCAGTTTTTTGTACTTTTTGTGTATCTTTTTTTTGTGGCACGCAATAAAAAGGGAGACGTGAGACAACCCTTAACGGTAAATTCCGACAGCGACATAAAAGTAGAAAAATGGAACAAAAGACCAGTTTTTGTGGCTTGTTTATCATCGGTGTCATCGGTCGCTTTGTTGTCCCTATTGCTAAAAAGTGACTGAAAACACATCCTAAGGCTCAACTGAAAATGTCAAGGTAGATTTTTCGAAGCAGTGCGTGTTAAGCAATCAAGAAAGTTTTTGATCGCTGACAAAACAAACCGCTTCAAAAATATATATTATAACTCAAAATATGCCTTGTGCAATTTACAGTTAAGTCTAACCACTCAATGGATAAAAATTGTTCGAAATTTATTCCAATCGCTTTGTTTTCTTGCAGGTATAAGTGCAAATATTATACACAGACGCCGCTGCCGAAACAAAATTTCTAAGTTTTCTGCTTGTCGAAATACACAAAACCGCAAGATTAATTTAGTTAATTGATCACTATCATGTTTCATGAGAGAACAAACAAGGTCAAATTGTGTAGAAAAGTTGCTCTTTGGGAAACTTTCACTGAAAGATAACTTACACAACACAAAAAAAACAACAGAGGAAATCGCTGGAGCATTTGCGGAATATAAACGCACGATCGGATTGATTTATTAATTTTGTCGAAGATACTGATCTTCCGAGGTATGCTGAAGGCGAAAATTCCGTCAATTACCAATTTATTTTAGGACAAAAAAACTTGTTATTTGCAAAAAATTCATCAGTTGATCAATATAAAGGTAAATTTGGAAACTAATCAATACTCCTTATTACGTTAATTGCGACGAAGGCCTTTAATTCTGCGCAGCTTAGTCCATGAAAACAGGCAATGCGCTCGGGGGTTTTCAAGAGTTTTTGACAGGCATACTAAGTTCTAAGTTAACAGTTGCACCCAGTTTGGACGGAAAAGCTGTAAAAGTGCCGTGACAGAGCCCTTATATTTTATGTCAAAGTTGGGTGGTGCACACATTCTGTCTGCCTGAGTGCCTGCCTCGTCTGCAACTTCAGAGGTTATCAGAAAGTCGCATCTCCTCTACCACTTTCTATGACGGCTACCTTTAAAACACACATTGATCTCTTCTGACTGCGTAAATCTATGACTTAGGCGGTCTAACAACAGAAAGAAAGACATTCCAGTGAGGATTAGGGTACAAATATCTAGAAGATGCTTTAAGAATATATCTGGGTATTTTCATTTTCATTTTCATTCTCTAAAATCCCTCAAAGACCCTTCTGAACACCCCTCAACACCCCCAAAAAAACCAGGCAACTCCAATATCCGGAAACTTCAAATCACGTGAATAATGTTACCCGACTTCTCAATCAAGATCTGGCAATAGTTTTCCTTGCAAAGGCCCGCTTGGTTCGCTAGTCTTTGCTGGGCTTGAGCTCATTTCCCACTTAAGAAAGTGATAGCGCTTTACTCGTTGATCCTTGTGTGAGATGAACTTGCGAGGCTCCCCAAAAAAAGATGCATACTAAACAACCTTCAAGTCAAATTGGCAGGGTTTGTCGTTCATACAGCTGCAATCGAAATCAAGTACCGCATGATGCCTCTGATGATGCAAAGCTGGTCAGAGGTGAGATCCTTTTGAGGTAAACAACTGTTTATTGCCTCAAACCCAGAGGATCCGGCAAAACCTCTTTTCTTCGGTATTTCCCTTAATTTACCGCTAGAAGCACAAGTAGGATCAACATTTTTCCCGCGTAAAAATATCGCCATATATAATGAGATCGTAGTTTTTGGCGCTAAAGTCAGCCTGTCTAGTCACTATCGAAACTGCCCAAATCTCAGTATTGAAGAAAATGAATGAATCCACCAGTAGCTATCGTGCTTATGCCCTATAATACATTTAGGGTAGTTTGGCAATAAAGTGACGGCTGTTGTGGTGAGACAACTCTTAACGTATGGTATACGATCATACCTGGGTCTCTTGTTACACATTTTGTACGCCTGAACTGAACGATTGTATTTTAATTTCAGTAAAAGGCTCATTAACTGATCTCCGATGGAGCTTTTGAATCATGAGAGAGTGTTTGGTCGCCCAGATCATACTGCGATGCGACTGGTTTTGAGCTCGTACGCAGTGGGCAAATGTTTGCTTATTCTGCGAAAAAATCTGTCATCATTTCCGTCCTACGAGTGTGCACAGTGATTTTTTTCCTCACCAAATTTTGTCAAGCCTTATCAAACTTCAAATTTTTGTTAGGAGTGTCAATTATACATATTTTACAACCTAAAGAAAGCGTTTTCAAGTGCGGCCACGATTAGCAAATCGAAAATTTAGCGGAGACAATTTTTGTTGAGCCAAACAAATTTCTTCAGCCTAGGGCGTATGGGCCCTTAATTCGTCTTCGCTTTGTTTTTTTACCGAAACTCCTCTCTTTTATTGATACGACCGTTACTTATTTGGCTACGCTATGCCTTTTTCTATCCACGCCAAAAGGTAAAATTTAATGTTGGCCGTGCGATCCTTGATGCGTATATTCCATGACTAACTTGCGATAAAAAATAAAATTTTAGCCGCAGTAAATTGGATGAGCTGATTGCTTGTTTTAGAGTAAAGCTAAAGTAAGAGTAAATGTTCCTTTAATTGAAAAAAAAAAAAAACACACAGAAACAAACAGAGTCTAAAGTTTCTTGCCAAAATTTTCCTTTCACGTTTATCACTCAAACGTTTACACTCGTCTTCAATTCTGCTGTCAAAAAGACGAATTCAAAGTCGAATTCACTGAATTCACTTTGCTCACCGCGTTCGTTTTTAATTACCACCTTTTTCACACCGTTATCTCAATTATATGATCTTACTTCTTTAAGCAATTGCCTTTTTTTTGTTTAAGTAAAACTTTTCTCATTTGATCGTATACTTAAAAGTTTGGAAAGATTTGTACGAACTCCGAGCTCTCTCTTTGTAAACAAATCTGTGATTGACAGCTTCATTTTTTACGGATGGTCTGAACTGACCGAAAACGAACAACCACTACCTAGTGTATGTAGTGTCGCTGTAGTTTGCTGCAGCGAATAAAAAACAAGTTATTTTAAAAATAATGTTGCTGTTTAGATGGTCCCTTTCATTACGAAAGGGCTTATACGAAAATGATTTTGTCGAGCGTTGACTTCAAAATTTGCATGTTTTGTTTTCTCTCACGCTCGCCTGCGAGCAACTACATGTAGATAGGTAACTCGCTGTTTGTTCGTTTCTTTTTTTTTGTGCACGGAACGAGGTAGTTTTCGCAAATTAGGTGACATCCTTTGACGCTCTCGTTTTCTGTTGCATCCGTACATCAGTTGTTGTTGATCTTTTTTTTCATTTTTGACGTTGTTATTTGAGGAATTTACGCACTTGCCTTAAAGCTGGCATCGTCGGAATGACTAACACTCCGACAGGACGGATGACTCAGAGCGGATTATCTCCTCAAAAATGAAAAGTTAATGCCTTATCCTTGCCCGGTCGAATAGACCAGGCAAAGGAAAGTCCTGCAAAAGCAATTTCTGTTTGGAATAGCAAACTGCGAGTTTGTTTTTTACCTCAATATTTTTTTTCGCAATGGCGGCGTCCAAAAATTGTCGCCGTGAGCTCATGTGTCAAAGTTGTGTATTAAACAACTTTGACGGTCAAACTTGTGTAATACACAACTTTGACGGTCAAACTTGTGTATTACACAACTTTGACCGTCACTTTTGGCGTTCAAAGTTGTGTAATACACAAGTTTGACCGTCAAAGTTGTGTATTACACAAGTTTGACCGTCAAGTTGTTTAATACACAACTTTGACGGTCAAACTTGTGTAATAAACGAAAAATTTAGAGTCCGGAAACAATCTGACAGTCCGGAAACAATCTGAGAGGTGTTGTGGGCTTTGCTCACACTAAGTTGTCATCCACAGTATTTGTCGGTATATAAGTCTGAATTGTCATTTGATCCTCAAGACTTTGCGGAGGCTTGGGTGCTAGTGCAAGGATAGTAGTGGTGGCCATCTTGTTGCCTTTCTGTTTGCTGTGATTTGTGTCCACGATGTGCTGCTTTTGAGAAAATTTTGCTTTGTTTCCCCAGCTTTGAGACACCAACTAAAGGAAAGTGGTCTTTCATTTTTGGCCGGTACTGAATGTGGACATTTTGAATTTGTTTGGATTTATTGAAAATCTGGTTCTGTACTTTCCTAAAACGAAAACGATTGCAATCTCATTTCTTTCATTATCTTTGTCAGCTGTTGATAGAGGGGAGTTATTTTGCTCATGCAAGCAAACATTAATTTATCGTCCTGAAGATTCAGTGCGGATTACACCACCTAATTGGAGTCGTTTTAGTTTTCTCACAAGCCAACATTTGTACGCTCTAATTGTGTGGGTTCAGCAACAAAATCTCAAAGTGTCTGATAAATGTTACAGATTGAAATAATAATTTTTATTTGTTTTCTGTGTGTGCACTGAACTTGGTCTATTGAGAGAATTTTTATTAACACATTGACTCCTGGGGTTTCCCCATTGACGAGCAAAATCGTCTGGGGTTTAAGACAGAATAAAATACTCTGGTGTTAAACA
>NW_027180282.1:0-18649 GCF_036669925.1 Montipora capricornis | reverse complement strand
TTTTTGCATAGCACAAATCTAGGATATTTAGCTTTCAATCCATACTAATTAGGCCATCAGGCGACTTGTATTCCTATTTTTTTTAGCCTTACGAAGTTCGACTAAAAATCGGCATTTTTGACAATTTTCCCTTGGTCCCCCCTTTGCCGTTTTGCCAAAAATTGCCATTTTCGGTACTTTTGCGAAAATTGCAATTTCTCATTTATAGGTCTTTTTCATGCGGTTTTTTGCATAGCACAAATCTAGGATAGTTTAGCTTTCAATCCATACTAATTAGGCCATCAGGCGACTTGTATTTCCTATTTTTTTAGCCTTGCGAAGTTCGACTAAAAAATCGGGTATTTTTAAAAAATTTCCCTTGGTCCCCCCTTTGCCGTTTTGCCAAAAATTGCCATTTTCGGTACTTTTGCGAAAAATGTCATTTCTCCTTAAATAGGTCTTTGTTCATGCGTTTTTTGCACAGCACAAATCTAGGATAGTTTAGCTTTCAATCCATACTAATTAGGCCATCAGGCGACTTGTATTTCCTATTTTTTTAGCCTTACGAAGTTCGACTAAAAAATCGGCCATTTTTGAAAAATTTCCCTTGGTCCCCCCTTTGCCGTTTTGCCAAAAATTGCCATTTTCGGTACTTTTGCGAAAAATGTCATTTCTCCTTTGATAGGTCTTTTTTCATGCGGTTTTTTGCATAGCACAAATCTAGGATAGTTTAGCTTTCAATCCATACTAATTAGCCCATCAGGCGACTTGTATTTCCTTTCTTTTTTAGCCTTTCGAAGTTCGACTAAAAAATCGGCCATTTTTGAAAAATTTCCCTTGGTCCCCCCTTTGCCGTTTTGCCAAAAATTGCCATTTTCGGTACTTTTGCGAAAAATGGTATTTCTCCTTTGATAGGTCTTTTTTCATGCGGTTTTTTGCATAGCACAAATCTAGGATAGTTTAGCTTTCAATCCATACTAATTAGGCCATCAGGCGACTTGTATTTCCTATTTTTTAGCCTTACGAAGTTCGACTAAAAAATCGGCCATTTTTGAAAAATTTCCCTTGGTCCCCCCTTTGCCGTTTTCCCAAAGTTGCAAATTTTGGTACTTTTGCGAAAAATGTCATTTCTCCTTTGATAGGTCTTTTTTCATGCGGTTTTTTGCATAGCACAAATCTAGGATAGTTTAGCTTTCAATCCATACTAATTAGGCCATCAGGCGACTTGTATTTCCTATTTTTTAGCCTTACGAAGTTCGACTAAAAAATCGGCCATTTTTGAAAAATTTCCCTTGGTCCCCCCTTTGCCGTTTTGCCAAATTTGCCATTTTCGGTACTTTTGCGAAAAATGTCATTTCTCCTTTGATAGGTCTTTTTTCATGCGGTTTTTTGCATAGCACAAATCTAGGATAGTTTAGCTTTCAATCCATACTAATTAGGCCATCAGGCGACTTGTATTTCCTATTTTTTTAGCCTTACGAAGTTCGACTAAAAAATCGGCCATTTTTGAAAAATTTCCTTGGTCCCCCCTTTGCCGTTTTGCCAAAAATTGCCATTTTCGGTACTTTTGCGAAAAATGTCATTTCTCCTTTGATAGGTCTTTTTTCATGCGGTTTTTTGCATAGCACAAATCTAGGATAGTTTAGCTTTCAATCCATACTAATTAGGCCATCAGGCGACTTGTATTTCCTATTTTTTTAGCCTTACGAAGTTCGACTAAAAAATCGGCCATTTTTGAAAAATTTCCCTTGGTCCCCCTTTGCCGTTTTGCCAAAAATTGCCATTTTCGGTACTTTTTCTTTTGCGAAAATGTCATTTCTCCTTTGATAGGTCTTTTTCATGCGTTTTATTGCATAGCACAAATCTAGGATAGTTTAGCTTTCAATCCATACTAATTAGGCCATCAGGCGACTTGTATTTCCTATTTTTTTAGCCTTACGAAGTTCGACTAAAAAATCGGCCATTTTTGAAAAATTTCCCTTGGTCCCCCCTTTGCCGTTTTGCCAAAAATTGCCATTTTCGGTACTTTTGCGAAAAATGTCATTTCTCCTTTGATAGGTCTTTTTTCATGCGGTTTTTTGCATAGCACAAATCTAGGATAGTTTAGCTTTCAATCCATACTAATTAGGCCATCAGGCGACTTGTATTTCCTATTTTTTTAGCCTTACGAAGTTCGACTAAAAATCGGCCATTTTTGAAAAATTTCCCTTGGTCCCCCCTTTGCCGTTTTGCCAAATTTGCCATTTTTGGTACTTTTGCGAAAAATGTCATTTCTCCTTTGATAGGTTTTTTTTCATGCGGTTTTTTGCATAGCACAAATCTAGGATAGTTTAGCTTTCAATCCATACTAATTAGGCCATCAGGCGACTTGTATTTCCTATTTTTTTAGCCTTACGAAGTTCGACTAAAAAATCGGCCATTTTTGAAAAATTTCCCTTGGTCCCCCCTTTGCCGTTTTGCCAAAAATTGCCATTTTCGGTACTTTTGCGAAAAATGTCATTTCTCCTTTGATAGGTCTTTTTTCATGCGGTTTTTTGCATAGCACAAATCTAGGATAGTTTAGCTTTCAATCCATACTAATTAGGCCATCAGGCGACTTGTATTTCCTATTTTTTTAGCCTTACGAAGTTCGACTAAAAAATCGGCCATTTTTGAAAAATTTCCCTTGGTCCCCCTTTGCCGTTTTGCCAAAATTGCCATTTTCGGTACTTTTGCGAAAAATGTCATTTCTCCTTTGATAGGTCTTTTTTCATGCGGTTTTTTGCATAGCACAAATCTAGGATAGTTTAGCTTTCAATCCATACTAATTAGGCCATCAGGCGACTTGTATTTCCTATTTTTTTCGCCTTCCGAAGTTCGACTAAAAATCGGCCATTTTTGAAAAATTTCCCTTGGTCCCCCCTTTGCTGTTTTGCAAAAAATTGCCATTTTCGGTACTTTTGCGAAAAATGTCATTTCTCCTTTGATAGGTCTTTTTTCATGCGGTTTTTTGCATAGCACAAATCTAGGATAGTTTAGCTTTCAATCCATACTAATTAGGCCATCAGGCGACTTGTATTTCTATTTTTTTAGCCTTACGAAGTTCGACTAAAAATCGGCCATTTTTGAAAATTTCCCTTGGTCCCCCCTTTGCCGTTTTGCCAAAAATTGCCATTTTCGGTACTTTTGCGAAAAATGTCATTTCTCCTTTGATAGGTCTTTTTTCATGCGGTTTTTTGCATAGCACAAATCTAGGATAGTTTAGCTTTCAATCCATACTAATTAGGCCATCAGGCGACTTGTATTTCCTATTTTTTTAGCCTTACGAAGTTCGACTAAAAAATCGGCCATTTTTGAAAAATTTCCCTTGGTCCCCCCTTTGCCGTTTTGCCAAAAATTGCCATTTTCGGTACTTTTGCGAAAAATGTCATTTCTCCTTTGATAGGTCTTTTTTCATGCGGTTTTTTGCATAGCACAAATCTAGGATAGTTTAGCTTTCAATCCATACTAATTAGGCCATCAGGCGACTTGTATTTCCTATTTTTTAGCCTTACGAAGTTCGACTAAAAAATCGGCCATTTTTGAAAAATTTCCCTTGGTCCCCCCTTTGCCGTTTTGCCAAAAATTGCCATTTTCGGTACTTTTGCGAAAAATGTCATTTCTCCTTTGATAGGTCTTTTTTCATGCGGTTTTTTGCATAGCACAAATCTAGGATAGTTTAGCTTTCAATCCATACTAATTAGGCCATCAGGCGACTTGTATTTCCTATTTTTTTAGCCTTACGAAGTTCGACTAAAAAATCGGCCATTTTTGAAAAATTTCCCTTGGTCCCCCCTTTGCCGTTTTGCCAAAAATTGCCATTTTCGGTACTTTTGCGAAAAATGTCATTTCTCCTTTGATAGGTCTTTTTTCATGCGGTTTTTTGCATAGCACAAATCTAGGATAGTTTAGCTTTCAATCCATACTAATTAGGCCATCAGGCGACTTGTATTTCCTATTTTTTTAGCCTTACGAAGTTCGACTAAAAAATCGGCCATTTTTGAAAAATTTCCCTTGGTCCCCCCTTTGCCGTTTTGCCAAAAATTGCCATTTTCGGTACTTTTGCGAAAAATGTCATTTCTCCTTTGATAGGTCTTTTTTCATGCGGTTTTTTGCATAGCACAAATCTAGGATAGTTTAGCTTTCAATCCATACTAATTAGGCCATCAGGCGACTTGTATTCCCTATTTTTTTAGCCTTACGAAGTTCGACTAAAAAATCGGCCATTTTTGAAAAATTTCCCTTGGTCCCCCCTTTGCCGTTTTGCCAAAAATTGCCATTTTCGGTACTTTTGCGAAAAATGTCATTTCTCCTTTGATAGGTCTTTTTTCATGCGGTTTTTTGCATAGCACAAATCTAGGATAGTTTAGCTTTCAATCCATACTAATTAGGCCATCAGGCGACTTGTATTTCCTATTTTTTTAGCCTTACGAAGTTCGACTAAAAAATCGGCCATTTTTGAAAATTTCCCTTGGTCCCCCCTTTGCCGTTTTGCCAAAAATTGCCATTTTCGGTACTTTTGCGAAAAATGTCATTTCTCCTTTGATAGGTCTTTTTTCATGCGGTTTTTTGCATAGCACAAATCTAGGATAGTTTAGCTTTCAATCCATACTAATTAGGCCATCAGGCGACTTGTATTTCCTATTTTTTTAGCCTTACGAAGTTCGACTAAAAAATCGGCCATTGTTGAAAATTTCCATTGGACCCCCCTTGCCGTTTTGCCAAAATTGCCATTTTCGGTACTTTTGCGAAAAATGTCATTTCTCCTTTGATAGGTCTTTTTTCATGCGGTTTTTTGCATAGCACAAATCTAGGATAGTTTAGCTTTCAATCCATACTAATTAGGCCATCAGGCGACTTGTATTTCCTATTTTTTAAGCCTTACGAAGTTCGACTAAAAATTCGGCCATTTGTGAAAAATTTCCCTTGGTCCCCCCTTTGCCGTTTTGCCAAAAATTGCCATTTTCGGTACTTTTGCGAAAAATGTCATTTCTCCTTTGATAGGTCTTTTTTCATGCGGTTTTTTGCATAGCACAAATCTAGGATAGTTTAGCTTTCAATCCATACTAATTAGGCCATCAGGCGACTTGTATTTCCTATTTTTTAGCCTTACGAAGTTCGACTAAAAAATCGGCCATTTTTGAAAAATTTCCCTTGGTCCCCCCTTTGCCGTTTTGCCAAAAATTGCCATTTTCGGTACTTTTGCGAAAAATGTCATTTCTCCTTTGATAGGTCTTTTTTCATGCGGTTTTTTGCATAGCACAAATCTAGGATAGTTTAGCTTTCAATCCATACTAATTAGGCCATCAGGCGACTTGTATTTCCTATTTTTTTAGCCTTACGAAGTTCGACTAAAAAATCGGCCATTTTTGAAAAATTTCCCTTGGTCCCCCCTTTGCCGTTTTGCCAAAACTTATCGCCATTTTCGGTACTGTTTGCGAAAAATGTCTTTTTTTCCTTGAATAGGTCTTTTTTCATGCGGTGTTTGCATAGCGTCAACATCTAGGATAGTTTAGCTTTTCCATTCCATACTACTTAGGCCATCAGGCGACTTGTATTTCCTACCTTTTTCAGCCCTTACGAAGTTCGACTAAAAAATCGGCATTTTTTGAAAAATTCCCATTGGTCCCCCCTTTGCCGTTTTGCCAAAAATTGCCATTTTCGGTACTTTTGCGAAAAATGTCATTTCTTCCCTTCTCCATTTGATAGTTCTTTTTTTCATGCGGTTTTTTGCATAGCACAAATCTAGGATTAGTTTAGCTTTTCAATCCACACAACATGACTAACTAGGCCATCAGGCGACTTGTATTTCCTATTTTTTAAGCCTTACGAAGTTCGACTAAGAAATCGGCCATTTTTTAAAAATTTTCCCTTGGTCCCCCCTTTGGCCGTTTTTGCCAAAAATTGCCATTTTTAGGTACTTTTTTGCGAAAATTCCAGTTCTCCTTGGATAGTTCTTTTTTTCATTGCGGTTTTTTGCATAGCACAATCCTAGATACCAGATCATTTAGCTTTCAATCCATACTAATTAGGCCATCAGGCGACTTGTATTTTCCTATTTTTTTAGCCTTACGAAGTTCGACTAAAAAAATCGGCCATTTTTGAAAAATTTCCCTTGGTCCCCCCTTTGCCGTTTTGCCCAAAATTGCCATTTTTCGTACTTTTGCGAAAAATGGCTTTCCTCCTTTGATAGGTCCTTTTTCATGCGGTTTTTTGCATAGCCCAAATCTAGTATCGTTTCAAGCTTTCAATCCATACTAACTAGGCCATCATCGACGTGTATTTCCTTTTTTTTTAGCCTTACGAAGTTCGACTAAAAAATCGGCCATTTTTGAACAAATTTCCCTTGGTCCCCAGGGCCTTTGCCGTTTTGCCAAAATTTGCCAATTTCGGTACTGATTTGCGAAAAATGTCATTCTTTCTCCTTTGATAGGTCTTTTTGTTCATGCTGTTTTTTTGCATAGCACAAATCTAGGATAGTTTAGCTTTCAATCCATACTAATTAGCCCATCAGGCGACTTGTATTTCCTATTTTTTTTAGCCTTACGAAGTTCGACTAAAAAATCGGCCATTTTGGAAACATTTTCCCTGGTCCCCCCTTTGCCGTTTTTGCCTAAAAAATTGCCATTTTCGGTACTTTTGCGAAAAGATGGCCATTCTCCTTTGATAGGTCTTTTTTCATGCGGTTTTTTTGCATAGCACAAACCTAGGATAGTTTTTAGCTTTCAATCCAAACTAATTAGGCCATCAGGCGACTTGTATTTCCTATTTTTTTAGCCGTACGAAGTTCGACTAAAAAATCGGCCCGATTTTTGAAAAATTTGCCTTGGTCCCCCCTTTGGTGCCGTTTTGCCAAAAATTGCCATTTTCGGTACTTTTTGCGGAAAAAAGTCCATTTCTCTTCTCCTTTGATAGGTCCTTTTTTCATTCGGTTTTTTGCATAGCACAAATCTAGTATAGTTTTTAGCGTTCAATCCATACTAATTATGGGCCATCAGGCGACTTGTATTTCCTATTTTTTTTAAGCCTTACGAAGTTCGACTAAAAAATCGGCCATTTTTTTAAAAAAATATTCCCGTGGTCCCCCACTGTTGCCGCTTTGCCAAAAATTGCCATTTTTTGGAACCTTTGCGAAAAATGTCATTTCTCCTTTGATAGGTCTTTTTGCATGCGGTTTTTTGCAGTAGGCAACAAATCTAGAATAGTTTAGCTTTCAAACCATACTTATTAGGCCCCGTCAGGCGCCTTGTATTTCCTATTTTTTTAGCCTTACGAAGTTCGACTACAACAATCTGCTTTTTGTTTGAAAAATTTCCCTTGGTCCCCCCTTTGCCGTTTTGCCAAAAATTGCCATTTTCGGTACTTTTGCGAAAAATGTTCCATTTCTTTCTTCCTTTGATAGGTCGTTTTTTCATGCGGTTTTTTGCATAGCACAAATCTAGGATAGTGTTCAGCTTTCAATGCCCTACTAATTAGGCCATCCAGTGCGACTTGTATTTCCTATTTTTTTAGACCCTTACGAAGTTCGACTAAAAAATCGGCCATTTTTTGAAAAATTTCCCTTGTTCCCCCCCTTTGCGCGTTTTTTTGGTTGCCAAAAATTGCCATTTTCGGTAATTTTGCGAAAAATGTCAGGTCTGCCTTGATAGGTTTTTTTGTCATGCGGTTTTTTTGCATTCACAAATCTAACTAGGATAGTTTAGCTTTCAATCCATACTTAATTAGGCCATCAGGCGACTTGTATTCCTTTTTTTTTAGCCTTTACGTAAGTTCGACTAAAAAATCGGCGCATTTTTGAAAAATTGTCCCTTGGTCCCCCCCTTTGCACGTTTTGCCAAAAATTGCCATTTTTCGGTACGTTTGCGACAAATGTCAGTTCTCCTTGGATAGGTCTTTTTTCATGCGGTTTTTTGCATAGGCACAAAGCTAGGATAGTTTCAGCTTTCAAATCCAGACTAATTAGGCCATCAGGCGACTTGTATTTCCTATTTTTTGAGCCTTACGAAGTTCGACTACAGAATCGGCCATTGTTGAAAAATTTCCCTTGGTCCCCCCCTTTGCCGTTTTTTGGCCAAAAATTGCCATTATTTTTCGGTACTTTGGCTGAAATAATGTCATTTCTCCCTTGATAGGTCTTTTTTTTTTCATGCTGTTTTTTCATAGCACAAATCTAGTGATAGTTTTAAGCTTTCACTCCATACTAATTAAGGCCAACAGGCGACTTGTAGTTTCCTACTTTTTTAGCCTTACGATTTTCGACATAAAAAAATCGGCCATTTTTTTTGAAAATTTTCCCTTGGTCTCACCCCTTTGCCGTTTTGCCAAACATTTGTGCCATTTTCGGTACTTTTGCGTAAAAATGATATATTCTCCTTTGAATAGGTTGTTTTTTCAGTAGCGGTTTTTTGCAATAGCACAAAATCTAGGATAGTTTAGCTTTCCAATCCATAACTAATTAGGTCATCAGGCGACTTGTATGTTCCTATTTTTTTTACCTTACGAAGTTTCGAACTAAAAAATCGGGGGCCATTTTTTGAAAAATTTCCCTTGGTCCCCCCTTTGCCGTTTGTTGCCAAAAATTGCCATTTTCGGTACTTGGCGAAAATTATTTCTCTTTCTCCTTTGATAGGTCTTTTTGCATGCGGTTTTTTTTTTTAGCATAGCACAAATCTAGGATAGTTTAGCAGCTTTCAATCCATACTAATTAGGGCCATCAGGCGACTTGTATTTCCTATTTGTTGTTTAGCCTTATGAAGTTCGACTAAGTAATCGGCCAATTTTCACAAATTTCCCTTGTTCCCCCCTTTGCCGTTTTGCCACTAATTGCCCTTTTCGGTACTTTTGCGAAAAAGGATTCATACTTTTCTCCTTCTTGGAAAGGTCTTTTTTCATGCGTTTGTTTGCATAGCCCAAATCTAGGATCGTTTAGGCTTTCAATTCGAAGACTACTTAGTGCCATCAGGCGACCTTGTAGTTTTCCTATTTTTTTAGCCTTACGAAGTTGGACTAAAAAACGCGGACCATTTTTGAAATTTTCCCTTGGTCCCCCCCTTTGCCGTTTTGCCAAAAAGTGCCGTTGTTTTCGGTTACTTTTTGCGAAAAACCTGTCATTTCTCCTTTGATTGGTTCTTTTTTCATGCGGTTTTTTTGCATAGCACAAAACTAGGATAGTTTAGCTTGCAATCCATACAAATGAGGCCATCAGGCGACGGGTGTTTCCTAGTTTTTTAGCCTGACGAAGTTCGACTAAAAAAAAATCGGCCAGTTTTTTGAAATATTTCCATTGGTCCCCCCCGTTGCCGTTTTGCCAACATTGGCCATTTTCGGTAACTTTTTGCGAAAAATGTCATTTCTCCTTTGATAGGTCTTTTTTTCATGCGGTTTTTTGCATACGCACACAAATCTAGGATATTTTAGCTTTCAATCCATACTAATTAGGCCATCAGGCGACTTGTAATTTCTATATTTTTTAGCCTTACGAAGTTCGACTAAAAACATCGGCCATTTTTGAAAAATTTCCCTTGGGCCCCCCCCTTGGCCGTTTTGCCAAAGAATTGCCATTTTCGGTATCTTTGTTGCGAAAAATGTCATTTGCTCCTTTGATAGGTCTTTTTTCATGCGGTTTTTTGGCATAGCCACAAATACTAGGATAGTTTAGCTTTCCAATCCAGACTAATTAGGCCATCAGGCGACTTGTTTTGGATACTTTTTTAGCCTTAAACGAAGTTCGACTAAAAAAGTCGGCCATTTTTGAAAAATTTCCCTTGGTCCCCCCTTTGCCGGTTTTGCCAACCAAATTGCCATTTTCGGTACTTTTGCGAAAAATGTCATTTCTCCTTTGAATTTTTTTTTTTCATGCGGTTTTTTTGCATAGCACAAATCTAGTATAGTTTAGCTTTCAATCCATACTAATTAGCCCATCAGGCGACTTGTATTTTTCCTATTTTTTTAGGCCTTCACGAAGTTTCGACTTAAAAGTCGGGCCCATTTTTGAAAAATTTCCCTTGTCCCCCCTTTGCCGTTTTGCCAAAAATTGCCATTTTCGGTACTTTTGCGAAAAATGTCATTTCTCCTTTGATAGGTTCGTTTTTCATGCGGTTTTTTTGCATAGCACAAATCGATGATAGGTTAGCTTTCAATCCATACTAAATTGGCCATCAGGCGACTTGCTATTTCCTACTTTTTTAGCCTTACGAATTTGCGGACTAAAAAATCGGCCATTTTTTGAAAAATTTCCCTTGGTCCCCCCTTTGCCGTTTGGCCAAAAATTGCCATTTTCGGTATGTTTGTTGGCGAAAAATGTCATTTCTCCTTTGATAGGTCTTTTGTTCATGCGGTTTTTTGCATAGCACAAATCTTGGATAGTTTATCTTTCAATACATACTAATTATGCCATCAGGCGACTTGTAGTTTTCCTCTATTTTTATTAGGCATTAAGAAGTTCGACCTAAAAACTCGGCCATTTTTGAAAAATTTCCCTTGGTCCCCCCTTTGCCGTGTTTTGCCAAAACTTTGCCTATTTTTCGGTACGGTCTTTGCGAAAAATGTCCATTTCTTCCTTTGATAGGGTTTTTTCAATGCGGTTTTTTGCATAGCACAAATCTAGTATAGTTTAGCTTTCCATCCATACTAATTAGAGGCCATCAGGCGACTTGTATTTCCTCTTTTTTTAAGCCTTACGAAGTTCGACTAAAACAATCGGCCAGTTTTGCAAACTTTTCCTTGGTCCCGCCTTTGCCGTTTTGCCACAAATTGCCATTGTCGGTACTTTTGCGAAAAATGTCATTTCCTCCTTTGATAGGATCTTTTTTCATGCGGTTTTTTTTGCATCGCACAAATCTAGGAGAGTTTAGCTTTCAATCCATCCTATATTATGCCCATCAGGCGACTTGTATTTCCTATTTTTTTAGCCTTACGAAGTTCGACTAAAAAATCGGCCATTTTTGAAAAATTTCCCTTGGTCCCCCCCTTGGACGGGCCGTGGGCTGGGTTGTTGTGCCAAAAACTTTAGCCATTTTCGGTACGTGTTGCGAAAAATGTATCATTCCTCCTTTGATAGGTCTTTTTGTTTCATGCGGGGTTTATTTGGCATCAGCACACAAATCGAGGAAGTAGTTCTAGCTTTCAATCCATACCTAATTAGGCCATGCCCAGGCGACTTGTATTTCCTATTTTTTTTAGCCTTACGAATGTTGCGACTAAAAAATCGGCCATTTGTTGAAAAATTTCCCTTGCGTCCCGGCCCTTTGCCGTTTTTGGGCCAAAAATTGCCATTTTTTTCGGTGACTGTTTTGCGAAAAATGTCATTTTCCTCCTTTGATAGGTCCCTTTTTTCATGCGGTTTTTGCATAGCACAAATCTAGGATAGTTTAGCTTTCAAAATCCATACTAATGATCTAGGGCCATCCAGGCGACTTGTATGTTTCGCTACTTTTTTTTTAGCCTTACAGAAGTTTCGACCTAAAAAATGGGCCATTTGTGAAAAAATTTTCCCTTTGGTCCCCCCCCCCTTTTGCCGTTTTGCCACAGCAAATTGCCATTTTTCGCGGTACTTTTGCGCAAAAATTTCATTTCTGCCTTTGGATAGGTCTTCTTTTTGGTTTTTTTTTTTTTTCATGCGGTTTTTTGCATAGCAACAAATCTAGGATAGTCTTAGCTTTCCAATCCATACTAATTATGAGACCATTCGCAGGCGACTTGTATTTCGCCGTCCGCGGGGACTGCCGAGCTATTTTTTTAGCCTTACGAAGTTCGTCTAAAAATCTGATCGGGGGCCATTTTGTGAAAAATTTTCGGGGGGGGGGGCCCCTTGGTCCCCCCATTTGCCGTTTTTGCCAAAAAATTGCCATTTTCGGTACTTTTGCGAAAAATGTCCATTTCTTATCGCGCTTTGAGTAGGGGTCTCTTTTTGTTCCATGCGGTTTTTTTTGCATAGCACAAATCCCTAGGATAGTTTTGTAGCTGTTCAATCCATACTAATTAGGCCATCAGGCGACTTGTATTTGCCTATCTTTTTTAGCCTTACGAAAGTTCGACTAAAAAATCGGCCATTTTTGAAAAATTTCCCTTGGTTCCCCCCCCTTTGCCGTTTTGAACCAAAAATTGCCATTTTTCGGTACGTTTGTTGGCGAAAAATGTCATTTCTCCTTTGATAGGTCCTTTTTTCATTGCGGTTTTTTATTGCATTAGGCACAAATCATAGGATAGTTTAGCTTATCCTACTCCATACTAATTAGGCCATCAGGCGACTTGTATTTCCCTATTTTTTAGCCTTAACGAAGTTCGGACTAACATCGGCCACTTTTTGAAAAATTTCCCTTTTTTTTTTTTTTTTTTTTTTTTTTTTTTGGTTTTTTTTGTTTTTTTGTTTTTCTTTTTTCCCTTGGTCCCCCCTTTGGTCCGTTTTGCCAAAAATTGCCATTTATCGGTACTTTTGGCGAAAAATGGCATTTCTCCTTTGATATGTCTTTTTTCATGACGGTTTTTTGCGATAGCATCAAATCTAGATAGTTTTAGCTTTTCAATCCATACTAATTAGGCCATCAGTGCGACTTTGTATTTCCTATTTTTTTTAGCCTTAGCGAAGTTCGTACTAAAAAATCGGCCATTTTTGAAAAATTTTCCTTGCCACTCCCCCCTTTGCCGTTTTGTGGCCAAAAATGTGCCATTATTTCGGTACTTTGTGCGAAAAATGTCATTTCTCCTTTGATAGGTCTTTTTTCATGCGGTTTTTTGCATAGCACAAATCTAGGATAGTTTAGCTTTCAATCCATACTAATTAGGCCATCAGGCGACTTGTATTTCCTATAATTTAAGCCTTACGAAGTGAGACTAAAAATCGGCCATTTTGAAAAATTTCCCTTGGTCCCCCCTTTGCCGTTTTGCCAAAAATTGCCATTTTCGGTACTTTTGCGAAAAATGTCATTTCTCCTTTGATAGGTCTTTTTTCATGCGGTTTTTTGCATAGCACAAATCTAGGATAGTTTAGCTTTCAATCCATACTAATTAGGCCATCAGGCGACTTGTATTTCCTATTTTTTAGCCTTACGAAGTTCGACTAAAAAATCGGCCATTTTTGAAAAATTTCCCTTGGTCCCCCCTTTGCCGTTTTGCCAAAAATTGCCATTTTCGGTACTTTTGCGAAAAATGTCATTTCTCCTTTGATAGGTCATTTTACATGCGGTTTTTTGCATAGCACAAATCTAGGATAGTTTAGCTTTCAATACATTCTAATTAGGCCATCAGGCGTATTTTATTTCCTATTTTTTTAGCCTTACGAAGTTCGACTAAAAAAATCGGCCATTTTTGAAAAATTTCCCTTGGTCCCCCCTTTGCCGTTTTGCCAAAAATTGCCATTTTCGGTACTTTTGCGAAAAATGTCATTTCTCCTTTGATAGGTTTTTTTCATGCGGTTTTTTGGCATAGCACAAATCTAGGATAGTTTAGCTTTCAATCCATACTAATTAGGCCATCAGGCGACTTGTATTTCCTATTTTTTTAGCCTTCCGAAGTTCGACTAAAAAATCGGCCATTTTTGAAAAATTTCCCTTTGTCCCCCCTTTGCCGTTTTGCCAAAAATTGCCATTTTCGGTACTTTTGCGAAAAATGTCATTTCTCCTTTGATAGGTCTTTTTTCATGCGGTTTTTTGCATAGCACAAATCTAGGATAGTTTAGCTTTCAATCCATACTAATTAGGCCATCAGGCGACTTGTATTTCCTATTTTTTTTAGCCTTACGAAGTTCGACTAAAAAATCGGCCATTTTTGAAAAATTTCCCTTGGTCCCCCCTTTGCCGTTTTGCCAAAAATTGCCATTTTCGGTACTTTTGCGAAAAATGTCATTTCTCCTTTGATAGGTCTTTTTTCATGCGGTTTTTGGCATAGCACAAATCTAGGATAGTTTAGCTTTCAATCCATACTAATTAGGCCATCAGGCGACTTGTATTTCCTATTTTTTTAGCCTTACGAAGTTCGACTAAAAAATCGGCCATTTTTGAAAAATTTCCCTTGGTCCCCCCTTTGCCGTTTTGCCAAAAATTGCCATTTTCGGTACTTTTGCGAAAAATGTCATTTCTCCTTTGATAGGTCTTTTTTCATGCGGTTTTTTGCATAGCACAAATCTAGGATAGTTTAGCTTTCAATCCATACTAATTAGGCCATCAGGCGACTTGTATTTCCTATTTTTTTAGCCTTACGAAGTTCGACTAAAAAATCGGCCATTTTTTGAAAAATTTCCCTTGGTCCCCCCTTTGCCGTTTTGCCAAAAATTGCCATTTTCGGTACTTTTGCGAAAAATGTCATTTCTCCTTTGATAGGTCTTTTTTCATGCGGTTTTTTGCATAGCACAAATCTAGGATAGTTTAGCTTTCAATCCATACTAATTAGGCCATCAGGCGACTTGTATTTCCTATTTTTTTAGCCTTACGAAGTTCGACTAAAAAATCGGCCATTTTTTAAAAAATTTCCCTTGGTCCCCCCTTTGCCGTTTTGCCAAATTTGCCATTTTCGGTACTTTTGCGAAAAATGTCATTTCTCCTTTGATAGGTCTTTTTTCATGCGGTTTTTTGCATAGCACAAATCTAGGATAGTTTAGCTTTCAATCCATACTAATTAGGCCATCAGGCGACTTGTATTTCCTATTTTTTTAGCCTTACGAAGTTCGACTAAAAAATCGGCCATTTTTGAAAAATTTCCCTTGGTCCCCCCTTTGCCGTTTTGCCAAAAATTGCCATTTTCGGTACTTTTGCGAAAAATGTCATTTCTCCTTTGATAGGTCTTTTTTCATGCGGTTTTTTGCATAGCACAAATCTAGGATAGTTTAGCTTTCAATCCATTCTAATTAGGCCATCAGGCGACTTGTATTTCCTATTTTTTTAGCCTTACGAAGTTCGACTAAAAAATCGGCCATTTTTGAAAAATTTCCCTTGGTCCCCCCTTTGCCGTTTTGCCAAAAATTGCCATTTTCGGTACTTTTGCGAAAAATGTCATTTCTCCTTTGATAGGTCTTTTTTCATGCGGTTTTTTGCATAGCACAAATCTAGGATAGTTTAGCTTTCAATCCATACTAATTAGGCCATCAGGCGACTTGTATTTCCTATTTTTTAGCCTTACGAAGTTCGACTAAAAAATCGGCCATTTTTGAAAAATTTCCCTTGGTCCCCCCTTTGCCGTTTTGCCAAAAATTGCCATTTTCGGTACTTTTGCGAAAAATGTCATTTCTCCTTTGATAGGTCTTTTTTCATGCGGTTTTTTGCATAGCACAAATCTAGAATAGTTTAGCTTTCAATCCATACTAATTAGGCCATCAGGCGACTTGTATTTCCTATTTTTTCAGCCTTACGAAGTTCGACTAAAAAATGGGCCATTTTTGAAAAATTTCCCTTGGTCCCCCCTTTGCCGTTTTGCCAAAAATTGCCATTTTCGGTACTTTTGCAAAAAAATGTCATTTCTCCTTTGATAGGTTTTTTTTCATGCGGTTTTTTGCATAGCACAAATCTAGGATAGTTTAGCTTTCAATCCATACTAATTAGGCCATCAGGCGACTTGTATTTCCTATTTTTTTAGCCTTACGAAGTTCGACTAAAAAATCGGCCATTTTTGAAAAATTTCCCTTGGTCCCCCTTTGCGGTTTTGCCAAAATTTGCATTTTTGGTTACTTTTGCGAAAAATGTCATTTCTCCTTTGATAGTTCTTTTTTCATGCGGTTTTTTGCATAGCACAAATCTAGGATAGTTTAGCTTTCAATCCATACTAATTAGGCCATCAGGCGCTTGTATTCCTATTTTTTAGCCTTACGAAGTTCGACTAAAAAATCGGCCATTTTTGAAAAATTTCCCTTGGTCCCCCTTTGCCGTTTGCAAAAAATTGCCATTTTCGGTACTTTTGCAAAAAAATGTCATTTCTCCTTTGATAGGTTTTTTTTCATGCGGTTTTTTGCATAGCACAAATCTAGGATAGTTTAGCTTTCAATCCATACTAATTAGGCCATCAGGCGACTTGTATTTCCTATTTTTTTAGCCTTACGAAGTTCGACTAAAAAATCGGCCATTTTTGAAAATTTCCCTTGGTCCCCGCTTTGCCGTTTTGCCAAAAATTGCCATTTTCGGTACTTTTGCGAAAAATGTCATTTCTCCTTTGATAGGTCTTTTTTCATGCGGTTTTTTGCATAGCAAAAATCTAGGATAGTTTAGCTTTCAATCCATACTAATTAGGCCATCAGGCGACTTGTATTTCCTATTTTTTTAGCCTTACGAAGTTCGACTAAAAAATCGGCCATTTTTGAAAATTTCCCTTGGTCCCCCCTTTGCCGTTTTGCCAAAAATTGCCATTTTCGGTACTTTTGCGAAAAATGTCATTTCTCCTTTGATAGGTCTTTTTTCATGCGGTTTTTTGCATAGCACAAATCTAGGATAGTTTAGCTTTCAATCCATACTAATTAGGCCATCAGGCGACTTGTATTTCCTATTTTTTTAGACTTACGAAGTTCGACTAAAAATCGGCCATTTTTGAAAAATTTCCCTTGGTCCCCCCTTTGCCTTTTTGCCAAAAATTGCCATTTTCGGTACTTTTGCGAAAAATGTCATTTCTCCTTTGATAGGTCTTTTTTCATGCGGTTTTTTGCATAGCACAAATCTAGAATAGTTTAGCTTTCAATCCATACTAATTAGGCCATCAGGCGACTTGTATTTCCTATTTTTTAAGCAATACGAAGTTCGACTAAAAAATTGTCCAATTTTGAAAAATTTCCCTTGGTCCCCCCTTTGCCGTTTTGCCAAAAATTGCCATTTTCGGTACTTTTGCGAAAAATGTCATTTCTCCTTTGATAGGTCTTTTTTCATGCGGTTTTTTGCATAGCACAAATCTAGGATAGTTTAGCTTTCAATCCATACTAATTAGGCCATCAGCGACTTGTATTTCCTATTTTTTAGCCTTACTAAGTTCGACTAAAAAATCGGCCATTTTTGAAAAATTTCCCTTGGTCCCCCCTTTGCCGTTTTGCCAAAAATTGCCATTTTCGGTACTTTTGCGAAAAATGTCATTTCTCATTTAATAGGTCTTTTTTTCATGCGGTTTTTTGCATAGCACAAATCTAGGATAGTTTAGCTTTCAATCCATACTAATTAGGCCATCAGGCGACTTGTATTTCCTATTTTTTTAGCCTTACGAATTTCTACCAAAAAATCGGCCAATTTTGAAAAATTTCCCTTGGTCCCCCCTTTGCCGTTTTGCAAAAAATTGCCATTTTCGGTACTTTTGCGAAAAATGTCATTTCTCCTTTGATAGTTCTTTTTTCATGCGGTTTTTTGCATAGCACAAATCTAGGATAGTTTAGCTTTCAATCCATACTAATTAGGCCATCAGGCGACTTGTATTTCCTATTTTTTTAGCCTTACGAAGTTCGACTAAAAAATCGGCCATTTTTGAAAAATTTCCCTTGGTCCCCCCTTTGCCGTTTTGCAAAAACTTGCCATTTTCGGTACTTTTTGCGAAAAATGTCATTTCTCCTTTGATAGGTCTTTTTTCATGCGGTTTTTTGCATAGCACAAATCTAGGATAGTTTAGCTTTCAATCCATACTAATTAGGCCATCAGGCGACTTGTATTTCCTATTTTTTTAGCCTTACGAAGTTCGACTAAAAAATGGGCCATTTTTGAAAAATTTCCTTTGGTCCCCCCTTTGCCGTTTTGCCAAAAATTGCCATTTTCGGTACTTTTGCGAAAGTGTCATTTCTCCTTTGATAGGTCTTTTTTCATGCGGTTTTTTGCATAGCACAAATCTAGGATAGTTTAGCTTTCAATCCATACTAATTAGGCCATCAGGCGACTTGTATTTCCTATTTTTTTAGCCTTACGAAGTTCGACTAAAAAATCGGCCATTTTTGAAAAATTTCCCTTGGTCCCCCCTTTGCCGTTTTGCCAAAAATTGCCATTTTCGGTACTTTTGCGAAAAATGTCATTTCTCCTTTGATAGGTCTTTTTTCATGCGGTTTTTTGCATAGCACAAATCTAGGATAGTTTAGCTTTCAATCCATACTAATTAGGCCATCAGGCGACTTGTATTTCCTATTTTTTTAGCCTTACGAAGTTCGACTAAAAAATCGGCCATTTTTGAAAAATTTCCCTTGGTCCCCCTTTGCCGTTTTGCCAAAAATTGCCATTTTCGGTACTTTTGCGAAAAATGTCATTTCTCCTTTGATAGGTCTTTTTTCATGCGGTTTTTTGCATAGCACAAATCTAGGATAGTTTAGCTTTCAATCCATACTAATTAGGCCATCAGGCGACTTGTATTTCCTATTTTTTTAGCCTTACGAAGTTCGACTAAAAAATCGGCCATTTTTGAAAAATTTCCCTTGGTCCCCCCTTGCCGTTTTGCCAAAAATTGCCATTTTCGGTACTTTTGCGAAAAATGTCATTTCTCCTTTGATAGGTCTTTTTTTCATGCGGTTTTTGCATAGCACAAATCTAGAATAGTTAGCTTTCAATCCATACTAATTAGGCCATCAGGCGACTTGTATTCGCTATTTTTTCAGCCTTACGAAGTTCGACTAAAAATGGGCCATTTTTGAAAATTTCCCTTGGTCCCCCCTTTGCCGTTTTGCCAAAAAATTGCCATTCGGTACTTTTGCAAAAAAATGTCATTTCTCCTTTGATAG
>NW_027180281.1:0-15163 GCF_036669925.1 Montipora capricornis | reverse complement strand
CTGAATAGGGTAAACCCGACTAGGGAGGCAGTGTGGGCCAGTGGTTAGGGCCCTTGCCTTGAGATGCGGAGATCCGTGTTTCAAGACCGGCTCGAACCACGCGCTGCATTTGTTCCAGGTAGTCCAGGTTAAACTTCCCGGGGCACTTGTAAATTAGCGACTGGTTTGCCTCCGACAAGTTGGGATTTCTGAAAAGTTGTTGTTGTTGTTGTTCTGTTCAGTCATTTCGCTGTGTTTCATTGGGCCCGAAAAAGCCCAAGGGAAAGATGTCAATTAAGTATGTATTGTATGTCTCGTATTGTATTGTACTAGCGACAAAGGGCGACAAATACTACCAAACTACTGACAAAACAAGAAAGAAACTAATTACCGACTACGGACAGAAAAAATGTTAAGCGACTACCGAAATGGAACGACATTATCGATTATTGGTTTCAGAAAGAAGGATTCGAAGAGCATTTCTAGTTTACGAAGAGTAACCACATTAAAGTTAACTATAGCATTTCCCGTCATCTCTTACTTTGGGGCCGGAGAATGAGCGCAGCCTCCAATTTCGCAGAACAACATCCGGTACTTGAGCCCACGAAACCTCCGCTGTAATATCATAAAAGTGATAGTTTTTTTTTTTTCAAAAAGGCGACGAAAGTTGCAATCGAACGCCACCGTAGCCGGGTGCTGGTCGACAAAGATAAATACACAAGAGTTATTGGATAGTGAAAAAAAACATCTGGACAGGACTTTGTGTATTGAAGGAGCAAGCTCTTCAGCCTTGGATATGGTGGTTTCTCCCTTGACAAAATCGTGCACGGGCAAATGCGAAAACTTTTTATAGTAACAGATGGGCAGTGGCAACTAGAAAAGGGCAAACTTAATATCAGATGAAGGCAGCAGTGAGGTCAAGGGTAAGTCGTAGAACGCCCCTTTATTATGAATTAGTTTCGGTACAATCATCAACGATGTCTATAAAGCGTACATTCCAGTATGGGCAGCAAAGTACCTCCTGTCCCTCAATCTGCCGTCGTGCCCTTTCAGCTGTTGCAAGGATGGCACCTTGCCAAGTTAAGGCATAACACCACAAATGAAAGAAACTGATGACCTTAGCAGACCCTTTGTGTGTTTTTCCCCACCGCCCCACTATTATCAGACCTTGTATTTTTTTGCATCTTAACTGCCACTCTATATCAGCGACCTCCTATGCCACCTCCCGTTGCATTACACACATAGTTATATGTATTTGTTATTATGTTCACTTTTATCACCATACCTAATATAGGTATTTATATAGCGCTTATGTTCTATGTTCCAAGGCGCTTGAACAGATAAAGCTGAGGCCTTGCTGGCCTGCTGCCTACGCTGTTCAACCCACCGGCAACGAGTCTGAAGGGAGACTTCCATGCTCTGATGAAATCGATATAATTTGATAAAGATGTTCGAGGATCAAAAAGAGGTACAAATTGATGAATATGAGACAGCTATGATGACGACCGAACCGAAAATTGAAGCACATCTAGAGCTTGTCACAGGGCGTGTATTACCCGATCCGGCAGAGTTGTTCGTACATTTGTGCCCTTCGAACTGTGACTGTAAGTAGTAAATGGGCAGTTGTCTTTATGACACTTGCTGGGACCGAGAAGCTGGGGTATAAAGATGATTTCTAAAATCAAAATCGCAAGGTGTTGTGATGTTTGAATTTTATATAGAGGAGGTTCAAGATTATCTAGGAATAAGTCTTTTTTCAAGTTTCCAGTTCCAATGAACGTCTTTCGTTTCGAAAATACAGCATTTTGAATTTAGAATTGTCACCTTGCAGTACATTAGGAGATGTGTTCATACACGTTTATTATCTTCCATAGGCGAAACGTGAGCGCTTTCATCGTTCGTGTTGATTTCTGGCAGCCATCTTGGTGCACAACGGTGGTGCACCAACATGGCGGCTCCATACAAAAACTCGATAAAGTTGCAGTGAAACACTTCGACAAAGAAAGAGAAACGATGAACCACGCCAGACCTGAGAATTGGTTGAGAGGATTTAGGTATGTGTCTCCTACAAACATTCCAAATTGTTGGCTTAGTTCATTGAACGGTTTTGATTTTATTTTTTGTTGCTTGACAGTGAAAAAATGATCCCACACAAAACCAAACCAGAGTTAATGTCAAATTTAAGAGCAATAAAATGATGCAATCTTTTAAGTTGCTAGGTTTACACGTTATATGGTGTGTTTGTCATATAATCGCACTGTGCCATAATGTGATGTTGTGATTTTGTTCTTTGTTATATCATACAGTTATAGTGTCACATTGACGCGTTTGGCATTGTTCTCTGTCACTAACGAATGATTTAGTGTTGTTCTCTTTGTCAGCCCACCCACAACGCCCCGAGGATTGTGTGTGTATGGATTAAAAATTGATCATCGCCACTGTCTCTCCGTTCAAGTGATCCCTTTCCACGAATTTTAAACCGACAAGTGGACCCCCCCCCCCCCCTCCCACCCATTCAGACCTTTGCAGACTGGTGGTAACATCGTACGGAAACGTGAAAAATAGGAGGAATACCTTTGTTAAACGAGAAGCATTCGTTTAATACCGTGGGGATTAAGGGTGCCGATTTGTTCCAGATTCTTGCGGCGTTCCGTCCTACCTTGATGGTTCGGGGACCTAGGCCGCAGGTAGCCATGTGTTTTTTGGAGTGGTTGGGGAGATTTAAAATGACGAGCGAACTGGCTTAGATGCATCCTGGTCGATTCTTCTCATCATGGCGAAGGTGTTCGCGGACTCATTCGGCTCGTCGTCTACCTGTCTCACCCACTGTGTAATTTAGTGCATAACGTCCAGGTTATCAACACACAAGCATATTGATGAGTGAGCCCCCCTTGCGGTTTCCCGCGGGGGTCTCCTTGCCACACCACACCGCACACCGAGAGATTTGGTTTATTCCCCGGTGACAAGATTCGTGATTGTAGTGCACAGACCACCGTTCCGATCCCGATACTTTGTTTTTCCCACCGCCGAGCCCCCCCAAGCCACAGCGTGGGTGTACTCCTGAGTTGTGCACACACGCATGCCGCCCCCGCCACACCCTAGTGCTGACATCGCCTGCACGCGCGCTAACCCCTAACACCACAGATGAAAGACCACACGCGGTATGCCCTGGAGCGCTGAAGCACACAACGAATTTGTCCGCGCTTCTGACCAAAAAGTTGGGCCACACGTTTTTGTCGCGTTTGAATGAAATAAGCCGAGGTTCGCGAAAACTTGGATTCTACCGTTCTCGGGATCATTTTGGAGTAATTTAAAGTTATTAAGACTGATACTTTGACTGCGGGTGAATGGAATTCTGTCATTCCTATCTTTGTGAATTGGATAATTAACGGTATTAACTATGGTAATAACGACGGTTAGAGGCGTAGCCGATATAAAGGTGATAAACCAAAGGCTAAACCCTTCATTGTTGGGAACTGGTATCGACGCTCCCGGGGATCTGCATCGAAATACTTAAACGCTTTTTGTCACTGTTTTGCATCACCTGGAAACCAACGATTTTTGAAACCGCAAGATCATAGGTGATTTTAATTATGATATCTCAGCAAATCCCAAAATCATCAAAGAAAAGAATTTCTGGAATTATGGCCATGATTTATATCAATATTCACTGTTAATTGCAGAAGTTCCAACACGTGTAATCATGCCGTCCTCTAGTACATTAATTGATTTATTCTCCAACTAACAATCCCTGTAAATTTTCCCATCAGTGGAGTATTCCCATATTGGGCATAAGTGACCATTCTATCATCTATGCCATCCAGAAAATCTTTCATCTCTACTGGCACTTCCTACTATTAACAGCAGACAGCTAAGAACACTCTTGACCAATACCATGTTTCGAAAGAGATTTTGAACTAGTTCCATGGCAGTCTATAGAGAATATAACAGTATCCCAACGTAGCCTGGAATGCCTGGAGGAATATGTTGTTCAGGGGTTTCAATAGAAGCCGGTCAACGGCGGTATACCGCCGCCTGCTTTGCCTCATACCGCCGGCTTGTTTTGCCTTGATTTTCACCTCTAAAAATGCTATCATAAACTTGGTTCAAAATGACGCCTTCAATGGGCTATCAGGGAACAGAAATTTCAGAAGTTATTGAAACCCCTGGTTTTTGAACATATGGCGATTCACATGAGCCTTTTCCTAGAACGAAGGGACCGAAATTCAAAACTCTCCCTGGCTTACCCCGTGATCTCAAAAAGTTAATGGGTGTGAGCGAGACAAAGCGAAAAAAAACTCGCATATAGGGCTGGGGTCTAACGAAACTTGGATGCGCTTCAAGGCTTTTCTTTGAGAAATAAGGTCAAAACTGCCTATAAAAAAGGCCAAAGTTCCTATCTATTAATTCGTTTTTTCAAAGAAACAACCGGGGGTAACATTACGTAACACATGGAAAGGGATTAATACCATTTTCAGTAAAATACCGCAACCCCACCAGAATCAATAGCCTAAAAATTGGCGATACCATTTACGCTACCCCTGATGAAGATCAGTAATAACGCTAACATCACCATTTCTGTCAGCGTGGGCCAAATTTTAGCAAATGAGATTCCCCCTACAGGCTCAAAGTTTAATGACTATGTTCTTCTCTGTGCAACATGTTCTGTTTCCCTAACCTAAAACGTCTAATGATATCGTACTAACAATTGATTCAATCATTACCGCTGAATAAAGGAAAAAGTGGTCAGGATGGTATTTCCGACTTAAACTATAATAAGAGGGCGGGACCTATAGTCTTCTGCATCCTTAAACCTATATCATAAATCGATCTTTAACTACCAGCATTTTTCCTAATGATTGAGAAGGTAGCCCGAGTCAACGCCTATTTACAAGGATTGATATTAAAACTAATCCAAATAACTATAGGCCTATCTGTCTTGCCGATTGTCAGCAAACTTATTGAGAGGGTAGTCTTCAACCAGTTATATTGTTTCTTAATGAGGCACGAGTTATTCGCCGATGCTCAGTCGGGTTTTCGGACCTTGTCATTCCCACTTTGACTACCCTTTTAGAGTAAACCCAATGATTGGTTTTCTAATATGGATAATGGCTTACTAAAAGGCGAGTGTCTCTTTTCTCGATCTTAAACAAAGCTTTCGATACTGTTGATCATGAAATGACTACTTAGAAAGCTCAATCCTATGGGGTTGACTCCATAAGCTTAAAATGGTTTCAATACATATAGGGCTGATCGTAAGCAAAGAACTTATGTAAAATGGTTCCCTTTCTGATTACGGCTCCACTGTGTGTGGTGTCCCTCAAGGTTCCATCTTGGGATCTTTATTATTCATGATTTATATAATATTGGATCTTTCCCGCAAGTGGCCCTATACCTCGACACCAAGACTGTATGCTGATGATACTTGTCTCACCCTTACTTCTCATGATCCTACTGATCTACAAATAAAGCCTGAACAGGTGATCTAAACAAAATCCAGGTCTTGGCTCCAAGCAAATAAAACTTAGTTCTTAATGTGGAAGACAGCAAAATACCCCAACATTACTGCCACTCAATACAAGATCGCTCATCTAGATACGTCATCAACCGGATGTAAGAATAAAATGGACATTCTGTTGACAGAGTCAGAACCCAAAGGAACCTAGGGGTCGAGATTGATGGACACTTGAACATGGCACTCTCAAATTGATCAGATTGTTAAAAAAAAGTTAGCTGGACCTGGCAATTCTAAAGCGGGCCAGGGCCCTAATACCGCGAGTAACCTTAACTTAACATGTACAATGCCTTGGTTGTCCAATACTTCGGACTATTGTAGCCAAGTATGGGGTTTGTATTGGAAAAATGCACCAATCAGAGAGACTCCAGAAGCTGCAAATAGGGCAGCTCGTATAATAACAAATTCTGATTATATGACGCAATCTTCCTGTTTACTTCACGACAGCCTAGCGATTACTATGTATAAGGTGGTCAATGATAACTTTCCTCTTCGCCTGTCATGAACGGTTTCAACAAACATCGCAAGTTCATAAATTATTAAGTCGGCTCATAATCTCTTCAGTCCCAGGCCACTCTCTGAGGCCGGAAAACGTATAGTCTGCACTATCGAGGTGCGACAATATGGAAACAGCCTCTCAAACTACTAGCAAAACCCAGACCACTGTTACCGGCTTCACGAATCTCGGCTGATATCGAAAAATGGCTTTAGTGACATTCTTAATGATTTTTACGAAGGATCAAATAGCGTTTTATTATATGATAAGTATAGTAGGTATTAGTTTGTAGTCTTCGTGTTGCTATCGGTATTAGTATTCGAATTAATATTAGGATGTTGTACAAGTTGCCATTAGTAGAAATTGCGCTTGTGTTAGATTACTTATGTATAGTTATTTGTATATTTTAGTTACACAAGGCTCGATGGAAGAGCATATTTTTGTATGAATTTGATACCGTGGAGAAATGAAGCTTATGTATGTATGTATGTATGTATAATACCGTAGTTACAATTCCAGAAAATATTTAGCTTAAATGACTCAGAGAAAAGAAAAATCTGTTCTCAGTAAGGGCAATAAGTTTGGTCCCTATTACCAAACGCAACAATGAATTGTCTATTAATTAAGATGTTGAAAAATTCCTTGGCCACGTTCAGTTAAAAGCCTTTTTCCATGATAAAGAGGGTGATTAGGACACTAAGAACAAAGACATTTTTGGAACAATTCAAGTTTCGCCAAAATCTAGATGGACTTCCCCCAGAGGGACAATTTGCCTTTTTAGATTTTTCACAAAAAAATGCCGTCGCGACATTCAAAAACTTAAATCAATCGCAACACTAAATTTTCCAACCTTTCCTTGGAAGAGTGGGCGGCGCTTAAAAATCTTAGTAAACGCAAAATGACATAGTTGTCAAATCGGCCGACAAAGGCGCTCGCGGTTGTTGTTTGACGGTCCGACCTTTACCAAAAAGAAGTTTTGCGGCAACTTTCTGACACCTTTTGTGCAAAAAGTCCAGAAAGATCTCACCTCCACAAATCAAACATTTGTCAAATCTTATTAGTCAATCAAGAATTACGGAACACTGCAACTACTCTCCTCATCACCCACCCCTAGAACTTCGTAGCATTTACTTGCCCAGACTCCACAAACCTAACAACCCAGGGCCGCATATCGTTTCTGCCTGCAGTTGCCCCCACTGAACTCATTTCTAGCTACTTTAGACAGGATTATGACGCCTATCGTCAAATCTTTGCCATCATACATTAAAGACAGTACACACAGCACTAAAACTTTCCGCGGATTCTAATTTATCCAGGCCAAGACAAAACTTATTTTCACCACGGCAAATACATCTCTATACACCGTCATTCCCAATAGCGAAGGTTTTCAAAAGCACTCTCTAAAAAACACTTTTTCGATCAAAAGCACTGTCAAAGAACCAAAGCTCGGAAAAGCTACACGGACTTGCCGAAACACTTTTAACGCTTAACTGTTTTTTCACTGGCCCGCAGTATTAAGAAAACAAATTAATGGTGTAGCGATGGGCACAAGAATGGGAACTAGCTATGCCTTGCTGGATAGGTTGAACAATTTTTGCATCAGCACCAACGGCCCTAAACCTGAACGAATGTCGGTCGTTTCATCTGCAAGTCGTTTCGCCACATAAGTAAAGTCGATTACGCTACACCAATAAATAAAACATAAATAAATAAATAAATAACCGAAATTCAAAAAATATTCGCCAATTTGACTAGACATCAATGACTAGGGAATTTGTCGAAGTTTTTATTTAGCGATGTAAGCGCCACAAAAAAAAATAGATGTACGGATAATTTGTTTCATGCGTGACCGTGTTGATTTTCAAAAAAACTACGCTCCAATTTAACGGGGACTTTCAACTGAAGGACTTTGATGGGATGCGGAACCTGGTTATGCAAATGGAAAGAATTACATGAGCATTACCACGCTTCCTGTGGCCTTCATACTTTAATAGCTATTTCATGTTGGTACGTATCTTAATACACCTTGTTATTAACAACAGTTAGAATAGAATAAGAATACAACACACTACAACAGAATTCTATTTTTACAATGTATGACTTATCGTAAAAACAGCGAACGTGAAAACTAAATTCACCCTAATAATTCCTCTAAAAAAATATCTTAATAGCTGAGTCTTGTACTTTCAGTGATTGGGGTTGAAACTGAGCGCTGACAATACAGGCATCGCAAAATAACCTCTAGACCTGAATCTCACTGCCCTCTCGGTACTGTTCACTTGGATACCAGGTCTAGCATCGCCGATGTTGCTACCTGTCGCTACCATCAAAATAGGAGTGCTTCTTGTCTTGAGGTTACTTCTTCGGGCCAAAATAAACAATAATAGCTGTCCATATCTAATAAGAGTCGTCTCGCGATCGGGAGTATTCTGAGAAGGTTAGTGGAGGTGAATTGAACAAAAATCACGGCCCTGTATACTGCAATACCCGAGCAAGACGGATCGAAATCGCACCTACGTGATGGGAAGATATTGATGGTGTTACCTTTAATTTAAAGTCTTGAAGCCATGTCCTATTGAAGGTAAAACAATCTCACCTCCTTCGTTAAGTGCCGTGCAAGCGACCATAAAGGCTTGAAACAATGCCCTATTGAAACGGGAAAAAATCTCACCTTCTTCGGTAAGTGCCACGCAAGGGACCGTAATTAGAGCGTACTGTGTCTATATCAGTACATTGTAATCAGTAATCGCAGTGGTGTTTGGTGTCAGTTGAAAATGTGCACAGCGCTTACTTTCACAGTGGCTTTTACAACGTGCGCTTAAATGAAAAGTTGCAAAAGAAGCATGTAGGCGAATCGACTTTCTGTACTTGTGTAGGCGAATCGACTTCAATGTCGGCGAATCGACCTTGTAGGCAAAAAGAATGGCGGGCGAAACGACTGGTTTCCAACCTGAACTCTACCGGCCAATACATCGACGTTTGCATGCGGCACTATTTCATCCAGCAGAGGAAGAACGGATCACTTTATAACCTCCGCCAATTCTTCTCATCCGGCTCTTAAATGTTACCTGGGAAATTCGGGAACTTCATTGGCTTTCCTAGATATCAAAGTTTCTATTAGTGGCAACGTGCTATGTACCCGTGTTGCACCTACAAACCAACAGATTCGCACAGTTATTTGTTGTATTCATCGTCACATCCAACACACGTCAAGAACTCCATTCCTTATTATCAAATTTAGGACTTCGACGTCTATTTAGTGATGACTCCGAATTTTCCAGCATATTCAGAGGAGATGTGCCAGTTCTTCGAAAAACGTGGCTATCCTGTCTCTGTGGTCAAGGCGGGCCATAATTTGCGCCCTCAACAATTTGAGCGACAGTCAGCACTACAAACGTCACAAAAAAGATAAGCAAGAGACAGAATTCCATTCACCCTCACTTTCCATCGTCATTCTTAACAACTGTAAAATACTCCAAAATAATACCGAGACTAGTAGAATCCTTTTCGCAACCTCCACTTATTTCATTCAACACGCGACAAAAACGTAAGCAACTTTTAGCGTGATCATTTTTTTCTCTTTAACTAACGAGCACCTCGCCACTTTTCAAATGCAAAAACTTGTCCTTTCATCCTTAACACTAAGAATATATCGGAAACTAATCATAATAAGCGAATCTGTTAAGATCACCGATCCTTTTACATGTACCACAAATGGTCATTTATTAACCTTTACGTTATGCAATAAATTATACCATTGGCGAGACAGGTAGACGACGGCGCGTCCGATTCCGGCAAACACCTTTACGCTGTTGAGAAGACTGACTAGGGTGCTCCTAAGCCAGTCGCTAGTCATTTTAATCTCCCCAACCACTCCAAAAACCACATGGCCATCTGCGGCCTTTCTCTACATAAAGGTAGGGCTCAAAGCTGCAATGAATTCTGGAACGGGAACTTATATAAGCCTTAAATGAAAAAGATGACTTACATGTAACCAGTATTCATTTCAGTAACTATACAGTACCAATATCGGAGGGAGGAAAAGGAAAGTATCGTTCATGTCATCAACAAATACCTGTAAGGGCAGGGAGGGCCAAATGAGATGAACTAAATAGAACGAATTGAGTTCATCACAAGTACAACCCTTGATTCAATAAAGTTTGACGAGCTGGTATTTGGATCAACCAAACACTGCATGTTATATCTGTCCACCTGAGATGGACAGAACCTGGGACAAAACATCAGAAATTCTCATGAGTTGAACCGGACGCCGCCATGAAGTTGAAGCGTGAAACCTTGCCAACTCTTTTCCTTGGAACAAAGCGGGGGATTTTAGGAACACCAATTATATGCCCAATGTAAATACTCCATGGACAAAAAGAAGTTCCGAAGCTGTATGCACGGCAAAATGCGTAAGCTACGTTACATCCAAACTCAAAAAAACCTCAGCTCTTCACCAGAGTTAGACGGTTCAAGGGCATGAAATTATGGTCAAAATTTCGCTTTTGTATTTGGTTTGCTCTTAATATATAACTTCGATGTTTGACCCAACAATGTAAAAACATTTTATGTTCATCTCATGTGAATTCCCATTTCTGGCGGCTAGGTCCTAACACAAAAGATCAGTTTGGAAAAACTAGCTCAACATGGCTGGCAACAGAGAAGTGTGTCAAATACAAAGCAACAGCAACTTTTACTTTGTCTTGGTTTTTGAACTCTGCATAACCAAAAAACGATAAAAGAAGGGGTGTACAAGACGGCACGCAAGCTTAGAAACAGTTAAGGGCAATATTAACAAAGCGGTTAACGATAGCCAAAGTTAAATTTAAGTTCTGGCCGCCATGTTGATGTATTTCTGATTTCTAAAACCAAACATGAAGTCTTATAGTTAACTCCCCAAACCCTTTTAATTTTGATGCTACATTTTGATTTTAAAAAAAAACTCTGTTATGGAATATCACAAAGCTTGGAGACTTGAACAGGCCTTGGTTTGTTTTAACTGGTCTAATTCTACATGAGTTCATTTGTTTACTTATTTATTAGCGGAAGCGACAATCAAGAAAACAAAAGAAAGACCCATTTTCGAATAACTACATCTGGCCAGTGGTGCAAGATGAGCAGTAAGTCACAGGAAAGAGTCTATTTTGTCACCAAGGAAAAATCATTTCTGAGACCTAGAAAAAGCAAAAAGTCATGATTCGTGCGCTTTTTTGTTCAGATTGAACCAGCCTGAGCTTCTTGGACCAATAGAGTTAGCAGCATTAAAAAAGCACAAAGCTTTACGTTATTTCTCATACAATCCCTCAATATTAAACAAGCTGAAATGCAAGTAAAGTTATCTAAAATCAAAAATGCCAGGGAAATTACCATTCCGAATTCGGAAGGGGCTTTACACTCAAATCAATTAAAAATAATAATCATGCTACACATGCACTTACTGTTACCGCTACTGTTGAAGCTGCATGCCAGACTTTGAAGAATGAGGATTACAAGATTACATGCATATTCATATGCCAACAAGTGGGATGTGTATTGATTTCTAGAATCTGCACTTGCAGGATTGGCCCCAATTAAGCTTAAAACCCAAGCACTTACATGTACATATTTTATATTACTTTCAATTTATGCGGTCATCCAAGGGGAGAAAATTAAATCATACATGTATCACAGGTGTATGGAAAACGGGTGTCTTTTACATAAATAATGGACCTGTGATCTTTTTCACTGTAACCCACAAACATAACATACATGTATAGCACAAATTTTACGTAATCAGAGCGGTTTGCATTGTGTGCATGACTACATTGTATACAAAAAAGCTTTAAGTAATGATGAGCAACTTACCACTGTTGGTCCTGAAACAGACTGATGCTCTTTTGTAGTGAGCTCAAGCAGTGGCTTCAGCAAGGAAAAAGAACTCTGCAATGGTGATTTGATGAGGTTATTACACCTTGTCTATCAAAACTTAGTCTCTGAATAAATACTTCTAAAAGGTTTGACTCGCCTAACAAAAAATCATTTACCGGTAAACCCACACACATCACAATGCAAACAGAAACATCGTAACTGCGGGATACAGCTGAACCTCTTAAGAGCTAAGAAAAAAGTCGCGGATCTGTTTGAACGGGACTCTGGATCAGGAGAGTGAGAACGAAATTTAAAACACGGTGAACAGAATCGTTGAAGAAAGCGAAAAGGCTGATAAAACAAAAACAATGGTTTTCTTCTTAATAGATACATGTACAGTAACTGTACCCACGTGGTGTAAAATTATTACCACCCATCCCTGGTAAGTGTTCTAAGTATCGTATTCTGATTCAGAAGTGGATCGTCGTAGTGGAAACTACCAACCATTCACTTGAAAAATGTTGTGAAGTATATCTAAAGCGGATATGATGATATGCCAGTTAAAAATAGTCTAAATATCAAACATACAGAAATGGTCAAGTAGTTGGATTACACGGACACGCAAACATCATGCCCTTAGTAATAAGTGAAAACGAGTGTTTATACACACTTCAAAGAGTATTTGCACCGAAATCAGAAGATGTACCAAGTCATATTTACATGATCAGTTTTGTCAAGAGTCACAAGAGGATCAGAGGGGTACTCTAAGTAGCTGGGTTAAGATAGCACTGGATGCTGCTAGCATACCACAATGCAGTTCAAGCCACATAGCAACCAGACCAGTGGTCCACTGCTACAGCTAAGGGAATTCAGTCAGCTTGCAAGAGATTCGTTAATACAGCTGCTTGGTCTGCTATAGACCACATTTTTATGATACATGTAAGCCCATTGGTCAATGTTGCGGTGTATGAAAAATAACTAATTGTTGTATGTAAGGGAAGATACACCTGTGTACAGTATGTTGTGGAGTTTGACTTCATGTGGCTGTTGCTTTGAAATTTCCTATGTAGGCCAAAGGCCACAGTGCCACCAGGTAAACGAAGTAGCATTAAAAATTAAAAGTAGACTTAACTGTAAGGTGAAGTTGATTGGAATTCTGCCGAGTTACAGCTGTGCCTGGTAAACAATATTGCGATGAGGTTTTTGTGATAACCAGACTAATCAATCAATTTTCAAGTCTAGGTAGGGGTTATCAGTCGCAAGTCCAAGGCGAAGGCTGATAACCCTTACCGAGACCTTGATTATGCTGGATTATAACAAAAAACCGAATCTCACTATTGTTTTTATGATCCATTGAACCGAGCAACCCGGAAGTCATGTTTTTGCTTCTTCACTGAAGGCAAGCAACACAAACTGCGTGAATTGACATTGATTAACCTAAGATGTCATGCCCCCGCAGTCATACACGAAATGGATTACCCGTGACCTTGAGTGTCCTTGACATGATTATAATTGTATAAGCTGAAGCTAGAAGACGTCCAAGGCCACTGATTTCGAAAAATTCATTGTAGCTTTGGTTAATCAGAAAAAGAACGAAAGAGAATGAGTTGAATGTCTAATAAGAGGGATTACATGCAGTGTACGAAATTTACTAGTTAATTGGTGCAGGCACCAGGTGCCGATTTAAAAAAAAAAATTCAGTCGCCAGATGCAAAAGTTTCATCGCAACCAAGTGTCCATAATGTTGTTTTTCATCATAGACGGAAAAAATGAATTTCTTCAACACATTTTAAAGCAGAGCTTCAAGTATTCGTATTTCCTCACTTTCCGAATGATACGAAAAGGTGACAGAAGATTACACTTAGACCCTTTCAATGCGGTTACATTGAAAACAATTGAAAGGTGTCGAAGTTTTTTGAAGATTGGACATAACACTGTTTTCATTAGGCACTGTACTTAACCCGTACAAAATGGCGGGATAGAATAATTTACTAGGTGTTACTCACAACTGATTGGCTGTGGCATATACGGGTGAAAGGAATACTGATAGAAGTTTATAGTTGCTACAACAAGTTGCAAAATTGTCAAGACACTTTCATTAAAAAAAACCTTTTTCTAACCTTATTACCTGCCGTATCTCGAATTTAAACCTTTCCCACTTCCCTCCCTCTCCCCACTTTTAATGTTGATTTAAGTTTTCAACATTTTTATGCTGCCCTGCTAGCAACACTGATAAGAGGGGAGGATGCGGAGGGGGACGGATATGCAGTGTGAGAGATAAATCCCTCGCGCCCAAAGAACGGTTGTGGCACCGGCCTGTGGTGTGTGTTAACGGCTATTTTGCAACTTGTTGTTTGATTGGTTCCAATAATTTTTGCCAGTCCGGATTTGAATCCTATAGGGAACATTTTTCAACGTAGAAAAGCAGGAAATAAAGAAGGAAACCAATGTTAGATATGGTCATAAGGCTCTGAAACATTTTCGTAAGTTTGCATGCAAAGTGCAAAGCCCTGCTGCTACCAAAACACGAAAGGATATTAATTATTGACCTAACGCGTTGACAAGCTTTTCAAGTGTTTGGACTTTTAATTGCTAACAGTGTGGGTTCATGACCACTACCACGACTTCACGGACGGGGGTTCAATTCCCACCCTGGTCAGAGGTTTTCTCTGTCATTGTTGTGGGACCATTTCCATTAGTCGGGCAAATGCTCCCATGGTTAATATGGGGTACAAAACTAGCACGCACATCAGTTCAGTCTGTTCAAATAAGTGCTACGCACGCGAACGTGGTGCAAAAGTGTGGGATACTGCCTTGTATGGTACATGCCTTCATTGCCGGGACTCCTTTAACACATATACCTGACAGTTCCCACGGCTCTACTCCCGTCTGAACTTGTAGTCCAGTCCGTAGAGCAGTGGGGATCTACCACCCGGAAGGTCGTGGGTTCAATTCCCACCCTGGTCAGGAGTTTTCTCTGTCCTTGTGTAGGCCCATTTTCATTAGTAGGGCCAACGCTCACATGGTGTCATATGGGGTAGAAGAACTAGCACTTCACATCTAGTTTTAAAACTCTAACGCAGCTTCAGTCTGTTGTATACAACAATGTTTACTACAGAATTGATTTTTCTGAAGTGGATGCTCCCTTTAATGGAATGCGATTGCAGTTAAAGGAGAGGTAATGTCTCTTTCTCATTCACATATTTTTACAACACCTAATTTTTCGTAAATGTTGCGTGTGTTTTAGATGTCACATGTTGAAAGAAATGTACTTGTTTAAAGGCAAATTATTCAGAAAAAGCAAAAGGATGGAAATCACACTTTTT
>NW_027180280.1:35000-38092 GCF_036669925.1 Montipora capricornis | reverse complement strand
GGGCATAGGACGAGTGATTGTGTGGGAACAGTGTGAACTAGGCGAGTGTTTGATTATTGTTTCGATTAGCGGCTTGTGATCTATAAGGACATTACATTGGCGACGAGGATGGCCAACAAAGGTTTATTACCTATGGATTTGTCGGGATCTGCTTCGCAAGTGGCGGAGAAATGGCGTAAATGGAAGCGTGCCTTCGAATACTATGCCGAGGCAAAGGCATTGACAATGCTCGAAAGAAGACTTCTCAGCTCTTACATTTTTGCCGGGATGGAGGTCCAAGACATCTTCGAAGATTTGCAAGATCCTGGTCCCATTCCTGAGTCAGGTGACAATGCTTTTAAAATAGCGATTCGAAAACTAGATTCTTATTTTCATGTGGAGGAAACATCCCATACGAGCGCCACTTTTTTCGCCAGTTGGCACCAAGGAAGAGGAGACCGCTGACCAGTTTATGGTTCGACTGAGAAAACAGGCACGACATTGCAATTTTGGGACTGGTTTAAACGATAATTTGAGGGATCAGCTGATAGAGAAGTTAAAGGATTTTGAGCTCAAGAGAAAGCTGTTAGAGCAGAGGAATATCACACTAGAAGAGGCGTTGGATAAAGCTCGTGCATGGGAAGCGGCCGGTCGACAAGCATCAAACATGACAACAAGCCCTCCACTGGCTGACGGAAACAGTATCAATGTGGTTAAGGAGCGGCAGCAAACAAGGAATGCTGAGAGAAGAAAGTGCTACAATTGCGGAAGAGAGGGTCACCTGGCCAGAGATAGGAACTGCCCTGCAAAAGGAAAGAAATGTGCAAAGTGTGGAAGGTATGGACATTTTGCTGTGTGTTGTCGTGGTGAGAGGGATAGTGATGTGGTTGGGGGAAAAACGAGCAAGCAACAAAGGATTTCTGGCGGACGACTACGTCACGGAGCTAATTTTGTGGGGAATCAGGAGGTATCGGGGAGTGATGAGGATTGTGCCTTTGCATTTATGGTGACTGAGACGACAGAAGAGATATGCCATACAATTAGCTGTGATGAGCCCGTGATTGAGATTTGTGTTGATGGCATTAGTACAAAAGCGCTTATTGATTCTGGCTCTGTAAGTAATCTCATGGGGATGAGTAAATACGAAGAGCTCAAAGCACAAGGTCTTGATGTGAAATTAGAGAATTGCCACAAACGTTTGTATGCATATGGTGGGAAGGAGTTGAACGTGGTTGGTCAAATTCAAGTGGAGCTCTCTGTTGGAACCAAGAAGATAAACTCACAGTTCGTGGTCACCACGAGTGGAAGGTGTCTACTGGGTCATACAACGTCCAGGGATCTTGGTCTACTTCGCATTGGCCTGAGCGCCAGAAGTTAACTGGCTGATTTTAATGTTATCTGTAAGGACTTGTCTACAGTTCTTCAGACAAAGTATCCAAAGGTCTTCAGTGGGATTGGCAAGCTAAAAGAGTACAGGCTAAAGCTACACGTGGATCCGGAGGTAACGCCAGTAGCCCAGAAGCCAAGGCGTGTCCCCTTTGTCTTGCGTGAGAAGGTGACAGCTAAAGTGGAGGAACTGATTGCCAAAGATATAGTGGAACGGGTGGATGGGCCGACATCCTGGGTAAGTCCCGTCGTGGTAGCACCAAAGGCCGAGGGAGATATCAGGTTATGTGTGGATATGAGGAAAGCAAATCAGGCTATTATCCGCGAGAGGATACCAATACCGACCGTTGATGAAGTGATAGAAAACCTCAATGGCAGCGCAGTGTTCTCAAAACTGGATCTCCGTCTGGGATTTCATCAGATTGAATTGGACGAAGAGTCACGGGACATTACGACATTTGCTACCCACGAGGGATTGTTTCGGTATAAGAGACTAAGCTTTGGAGTGAACTCTGCTCCTGAGAAATACCAGCAGATAATAAGACAAGTGGTCTCAGACATCGATGGGGTTCAGAATATTGCTGATGATCTGATAGTGCATGGCAAGAGTATTGAAGAGCATGATCAAAGTCTCCACAAAGTGCTTCAGAGATTAGAGGAAAAGAACCTCACCCTCAACCCAATGAAGTGTGAATTCCGCATGGACAAGGTGGTCTTTATGGGGCTTCTATTATCAAAATATGGCATTGGTCCAACAGAGGAGAGGGTTCGTGCTGTGCTTGAGGCGGTTCAACCTACTACGCCGACTGAAGTCCGGAGTTTCCTAGGGATGGTAGGCTTTAGTGCACGCTTCATCCCCAACTTTTCAACCCTTGCAGAACCTCTCCGGGCAATCTCCAGGCAGGGTGTCCCATTTGTATGGGGCAACGAGCAGGAAGAATCATTTAAAGAACTGAAACGGCAACTGGCCAGTGCACCCGTCTTAGCCTATTTCGACAAAGACGCACATACTCGAGTGATAGCAGATGCCAGCCCAGTGGGCCTAGGGGCGGTGTTGGTGCAAGAGAAGAACGGGGAAAGCCGAGCAGTTTGTTATGCAAGCAGGAGCCTCAGCCAAGTGGAAAGGAGGTACAGCCAGACTGAGAAAGAGGCTCTGGCGCTGGTGTGGGCCTGTGAGCGCTTCAATTTGTACCTGTACGGGCTTCAGACCTTCGACCTGGTGACGGATCATGAGGCCCTGAAGGTGATTTACTCTAGGGGGTCTAAGCCATCAGCTCGTATTGAGCGCTGGGTACTAAGACTGCAGCCTTATAACTATAAGGTATGTTGTGTCACATCCCGCGACAATATTGCCGATGCACTCTCACGTTTGACGAAAATCCCCGCATCAGGGAAATCCCGGTATGATGATGAGTATGTTCGACTGGTTGCGTTGGGATCTGTACCTGTAGCCTTAAAGATTCAAGAAATCGAGACAGTCTCAGCTGAAGATGAGGAACTGCAAGTAGTGCGGGGTTGCCTTGTTAGTGGAAACTGGGAAGGGGCTCCAAAGTCATATGTATGTAACCGTAACGAACTGACCTTCATTGGCCATGTCATCCTACGCGGTACGCGAATCGTGATTCCTGAAAAGCTTCGTTTAGCACATGAGGGCCACCAAGGGATTGTGAAAATGAAAGAGAGATTACGGTCGAAAGTGTGGTGGCCAGGTGTAGATAAGGATGCAG
>NW_027180280.1:22500-30000 GCF_036669925.1 Montipora capricornis | reverse complement strand
TCAGCAGCTACCTTTTAGCGAATTCGCTCAGATATCAAGGGCCAAACGCCTGAAATTCAGTCAAAAATCGGCTGATGACACTCGATTTACTCAGCCTGGCTCACAGAATGCCATTCTGGAGAGAAACGCGGAGATAATAATAAATTTCTGACTGGATTTGTCAAAAGGTGTCCGCAGAAATTGTGAAAACAAGCCAATTCTGCTGCCGTCACAAACTTAAAGAAAAACTACCCTCCCCACCCCTGTGCTTTGGTCAGACAACTGCCAATCACCTACCCACACCACAGTGTGGGTTCACTCTAATTGGTGATCAAAAGCAAACTATCATTCAGGCCTACACTGGTGCAGGAAAAATTGCCAATGAAAAAATGCTACACTGTAAAGTCTCACTTAACAAGGCCACAAACTCTAACTGCAATTAAAGTCTCAAAGCAGCAGGGGGGGCGCCCCCCCCCCCCCCCCAGCCCTGTGCTTTTGACAACCAACTCAGAGTTAGAACTGTCCCTGGGCTTTTAGCCTTGACGGCAAGCCCCCTCAATTTTGAGAGGCAACAATTTGCCATGTAATTTCATGCTCTACAACGGAACAATTAGCTTAGCACCTAAACACAAACATGTATGTAAATTTACGTAGTGTTTAGGATATAAAAATAAATGCGCAGCAGTGTGAATAAAACTCCTGAAGAGTGAGGCTTACGAAACAGGCCTGTAGAGTAATCACCATGTAGCTATGTTTTAATTCTCACAGCCCTCTATAGTTACGCTCTGTCTATGTATTGAGCACTCTAACTGGCTCGATCGCCTGGCTGCGCCAGAAGGATCCAAAAGGATTCACAGTCCAAACCTCGAGAAGATAATTTAAAATTGTTATAGAGAACGAGGACGGACAACTTCGAGCGAAAGAAAATATATACATACAGTAAAAATTCTTAAAATGATAAAAAATTTAATAAAAAGACGTTTCGGTCTGTGTCCTTCATCAGTTGCAGTGCAAGTGAATAATAAATTACAATTTCCTTAAATAAGTTTACAGTATAAAAGATAACAAAACATTACAAAGATGATTAGCTAACGCGTGATAACACAGTGATGAACAATCGGTAGTTACTAAGCGTGAAACTGATGACAATACAAAACGAACCTCCCGAGAAAAACAAACCGGAAGATAAAATAAAAGAATGCAAACATACAGATAAAATGAAAAAAGAAGAAAAGAAGAGGCTGTCGAGTCCACTGAGAGTGTCCAGGAGCTAGCTTTAAAAACAAAAGGGCGAGAGTTAAAACAAAATTCCCAATCAAAGCCTCTGAAACCATGCCACGTCAGGGCACCAAAGGCGCCCTGAACTGGGCCTACGCCATAAGGAATAGCCTTAAAACGTGTTTAGGATGAGCACTTGATGGTGGGAGGTACAGATGGCTATCAGTTGGTTTTGAATAAACGTCTGTCTGAATAAAACCCTCGATAAGGTATAGAGTTAAGTCTAGCACGTGGAGCTCGCGCTCAGGAACAAACTAATTCAAATTTTATAGTAGGGTATAAAGAATTTATAAATTCGGTAAACTCATGCAGTGCAGGAAGGCCCTGTTGCCAAAGGTCAAAAACATCGTCACGGTATCGCCACCATAAAGCCGGCTTTATGGGGCCAGAAAATTTAGCCTGAAAATCTATTTCACCCATAGCAAGATCCTCGTAACTACAAGCGTTCTTTGGGCCCATGGCTGTGCCATGAATTTGTAGAAAAAAATTTTCTTTGAAAACCGAATGGTTGCTCTTCAAACAAATTTCTACCGCTTCCAAAATGCGATTTGCAGATGGAAGCTGATTTTCTCTAGCATCCAGTGCTTTCTTTACTGCAGTGAGACCAAGTTGATTATCAATGTTAGGGAACATTGACACAACATCCCATGAAACTAATAAAGTGCCCTCGGGAAAAGGGCCACTCCGGTTAAGATCCTCAATTCTATTCAGCAAATCGGTAGTATCTCTGATGAAAGACGGCAATTCACGAGCCAGTGGTTGCAAATAAAATTCAGTGAAGGCTGAGAGATTTTCTATTCCCGTACTACAACAAGATGTGATGAGCCTAAGAGGATTCCCTACTTTGTGGGTTTTGATGTTTCCAAAGGCAACCCCTGGTTTGGCTTCTTTGTTAACTATCCAATTAGCTACTTGGTTTGAAATTTCACCTTTTCTAACCCATTTGTCACACCAGCTTTCAACCCGAGTCAAATGCGTAATAGTAGGATCCTCTTGTAAGGGTTTATAATGCAATTGGTTTTGAAGCTGACCGAACATTTTATCCTCGTATTCCCCTTTCTCAATTAAAACAAAGCGAGAACCTTCATCTTGTATCCGAATTACCACATCAGAATTTCTAAGTTGTTTTAATGCAACTCGTTCTCCTTTGGTTAGGTTATCTCTAGCTAATTTAATATTCCGAGGGTTTATCAAATCACGCCTAACACTGGATAGAAAAAGTTCAAGTTCTGGATACCTTGATGGTGGTGGCTTCCATTTCTTTTCGTTCGGAACTTGAGGAAGGTGACCAGTTGACTCTTGACTATCTTCAGAGCTATTTTCAATGAAAAAGACTGCTGTCCACAAGCGGGCCTCAAAAGCTTCCAAATCTTCGAGTACACGTTGCCAGTCAACATCTTTTGGCATGGGGCAGAAAGATGGTCCTTTCTTAAGTCGATTGGTTTGGTCTTGGCTAATGGACATGTTTGAGAAGTTGATAGGATCTAACTGATGTGGTTCATAAGAAGTCGTTATATTGGGCAACCTGCCCTTTCGACGAAAGAGTTTTCGTTTTCTCACTAGCCTATGTAGCCCGTAATAACGACGGCCTTGTGTGGCAGTATTTATGGGTATATCTCTGGTGTTGCTGGAAAAAACTCCTCATCCAACGGAATTGTCTTGAACATCTTTCTATTCTCACGTTCTTGGTTGGAATTTTCCGCTTTCAGGCCATTCCAGATATAATTTACAGAGCCATTGTTGATGGACGAGAAGATCTGTTCCCTACCAGATTGGAGCTCTCGTGGTAGAAGATTAACTCTATTCTGCGAGGCTTTTAAAACAGCAACGCAAAGCTCCTTTGACGTTCGTTGGAGTGATTGCTTGCAAAGCTTCACGAGGTCAGCATCATCGACATTAAGTGCCAAATTAAAGTTTAAATTAAAACCAGCTGGAATAACATTGTTATCCAAGCAATTTTTAAGAAAAGTGCGGCGGTGTTGGTATCTGGTTAGCTTGTCCCAGACTCGTGCTGCTTGTGCTACTGTGGAGTGAAGTAATGGCATCTCTGGATCAGCTTGGATTGATGATTGGCAGGCGGACGAAAGCAGGACACGATATCAATAATACGTTAAAATGCTTCGAGCCAACAGAGATGCCGCGCCAGAAGGATCCGAAAGGATTCACAGTCCAAACCTCTAGAAGATAATTTAAAATTGTTATAGAAAACGGGGACGGACAACTTCCAGCGAAAGAAAGTATATACATACAGTAAAAATTCTTAAAATGATAAAAACTTTAATAAAAAGACGTTTCCGTCTGTGACCTTCATCAGTTGCAGTGGAAGTGAATAATAAATTAATTACAATTTCCTTAAATAAGTTGTTGCCTTTTGTTATTCTGCTTGCCTCGAATATACGAAAATAAGCTTATTTTTCCATCCAAGTAAGTAGTTTTGCCCATATAGAAGAGACAAATCTAGCACAGTTGCTGCGTTTGATTGCCAGGTAGGTTGTTTCTCCAAGTGCACAGTGGATGCACACTTAAATTAATCTGCCCATAAACCACTTTAAAAAGCATCGAAGGAATGACTTTTCCACTTTCAACTCTAAGATGCTTAATTTTAAATTTATTTTTGGAATCCTTATTTGGATATTCCGCTTTTTGCGATTAATTTATATCCTTGTATTGTTTCTCTATCTACTGATTTTTTAAAATTATAGTAACCTAATATTAAATAATCTTGTTTTAAATACGATAAACGTTTGATACCCTCCATCACCTCTGAAAAATTTATAATCAACGATCAAGTCCTGCAAAAAATTAAGAATTAACACCACTTCCGAGCAATAGGCCATTTTCGAATAGAAATATCAATATCCAGCTTGATAGTGAGGCAGACAGGACAAAAACAATAGGAACAAGTTGCAATGAATGTGAAAAATATTAGCACATCATCCACTTTCTTTTGTCTTTGTCCTCTAAACCTCTCTTTCGAGCTGAATTTTAATATATCGAAAGTGGCCTATTGCCAAGCTCTCCAAAAGAAGTTGTATATATATTTTTGAGATTCCTAGTCCCCTTTGGTGCCATAAAAGTAATCTCTCAAGACTCTCGTCTTTATTTTTCTATGAGCAGCATCTGTTGGAATTCAAATATGACATGACGCCATTTCTTCTATAGCGCTCCTTAGTTTGGGTTGAAAGCGGTAAAAGTCGTTCACTTGAGTACGTCTAAGTTAAAAAACCCAGTAAAGGATGTTGTGTTCCTATTATCAAACAAGGTTTGCCTCATCAGTAGTGTGCACTCATCTCATATGTGGTTTGCAATCAATCTCTACAGACACAGATAACAATGCTGCAATGTACAATTGTTGGTGTACGAACAAAAGGAGCTAATGAGAGATCTTTTGTTTTCGTCTACCAACATGGCGGCGATGACGTAACATGAAAACTATCTATTGTCTGTAAACAATCTCTCCTACGATCTTCGCTTCTCTGACGAAAGCTCCCTTCGGAGCTTCACATTTATCAAGTTCGAAGATTAAAAGCTAACAAATAAAATTGAATTTGAATTAGAGCAGTTTTCTGATAAGTATTGACAGCAATTCCATGTGACATATTCGCCGCCACGCAAACTTTCAGAGTGTGAATGACAATTTAACGCACAAGTGTGACAAAACTATCAGCATTGAAAACTCTGCATTAAAATTCAAATAGACTTGAATAAACTCTGTTCGTAAAATAGCTTATTTTTCGGAGTGGCAGTGCTCGTAAAAACCCTTATTGTGCTCGAATTTTGCTCGGTAGCTGATCGAGCTGTATGAATACGAGGAAACGTGGGCCTAGCTCCTGATACCACCATAAGATATCCACTGTGCAAAGCTTAAAGCGAGTTTCGTAAAACCAAAACCAAAGTAATTACTTTGGCCAATCAAAAAGGACGGAGACAATCCACTAAGCCAATCAAAACTCGAAGTAGTTACACGTAGCCGACACATAGCGGGGGATATTGTACACGCGCATGCCACGATTGGTGTTGGTTTCAATTCTGATTGGTTGTCAAAATGGCGCGAGAACTTTGAACCAATCACTGAGTGAAGTAATGCAAAACCAAAGCAATTCGCTAATTACTTTCGACACTTAATTGAAAACCGCTCTATGTATTTTAAGTGCGGGTTGTAGACGAAAAGTTAAAGAGATCCTAGCCTCGCACTTAACTAGACAATTTGAGAAATTGTCTCTTACAGAATGAGAAATTCTCAAAATTCAAGTGGCTTCAAAGGGACGAATCCGCACTTCAAATATATTTTCACTTATTTCATCGACTCCTTTCATGCATAGGAGCGCACAAATTGACTTATCTCGACTGTGTCACTCCACAGCCCAGTTCGCAGAGCATTGCAGTGGCACCGAAGAGATCATGGGCTCGAATCCAGAGAAGACACCTCACAAATGCTACTCATATAATTAATGGTTCTGGTTTTCAGTCATTCTACCAAAATTCTGTTTGAAAATGCCTTATTGCGAAGGCAGACTACTTGACCCTAAAAATCCTGCTCGGAAGTCTGTCGACAGAATTGTTGCAAGAAGATTCATATCTGCTACAACGACGCCTTGCCAAAGAACACAAACGCAAGGAAATTAAACAACATGGCCAGTTGGTAGTGGCATGCAAGGAGTGTTTATCTCTCTCTTCCATTGCGTTCTGTCAGTATGCACATGTGAACACAAGCTCAAATTTCAAGAGAAAGAAAACGAATCGCTTTTTTTTTCATCTCTTTTACTGGTGCTAACGACAACACCACTCTAAAATATAAATTCGCGTAATAGTGATATAACGACGCAATTATTTGGAGTCGTGTCGAATAGCAACCTTTGCACACATAGACAAGCTTACCTCATTAGTTCCTTCACGTAACCAAGGTGACGGAAGATACATGGTCTCCTGAGGCCCTATTTTCCAGTACCTTCCCAAGTTATGTCCATTGATAAAGACCACACCTTTTGTCCAGTCTTTCATGTGAAGGAACGTGACTTGAAGCTTACCATTTATATCAAACGTTCCTGTGTAAAGCGCAGGCGCGGATAGGAAACTTCCTTTGACTATTTTTCTCCATTCTGCTTGTTTTTTCAACCTGAAGCGAGGATAAATTTAATTTATGTAACATTCCTATTTCTTTCTTGGAAAACGGAATGCCCGAATGATTAAGCGCTATCAATAGATCAATCAATCAATCAATCAATCAATCAATGTTTCTTTCACCATATATTTACAATCAATTCATTAAAATAAAGGCAAAAATGAGAGAGAAGTGGTGAGGAGAACTCCCAAAAAAAAAAGAGAACCTTAGGGCTAATACTAGGAGGCCCCCTCATTGACACATGGAAATTCAATTGACTTGGCGAGACTGTGCTTGCACGACAGATTCAGATATTATCATACCTTTAATTACTTTAATCAAAGCATTCCATATTTTTGGCCCTTGGGAAATATCATTTAATATTTGTTCCACATACTTGAAACTGAAGTTGTGCTGAAGCTCTGGTATCATAATAACGAGTTTGACTATTTCTCAGCGATAAATTTAGAAAAGGAGAAGCTAACAAATGATGGTGATAGGAAAACATAAATGTTGCAATGTAAAGAGGATTTACTTTAAAAATATGTATGATATTCAGCCGTGCAAACAAAGGTGCAGAATGGACGTGGAAGTCGGAATTTGTTTGGCTCGGATAGCTCGCTTTTAAAGGAGAACAATTCAATTTAAATTTGTTACATATGTGGAGGACCAAACAATAGTACAGTAAGTTAAGTAAGGATAGATTAAGGTCTAATACAGAGATGTTTTCGTTTTCGCTGATAGACCAAAACGCGATCTGTGTATCATACCCACAGATTTAAAAATATTCCCAGAAATTGAAAAGTTAAAAACGTTCTTTGGTTAAAAGTTTTAAAAACACTGAGCTTTCGATTGCCAGTCTGCAATCTTTAAAAAGTGAGGTGTAAAAAGCGAAGGTAAAAATATATATGTACAAAAAGGTGAGAAAATAACGAACGAATAGGAATAAATACAGAAATACAAAAGAAATACTTGTGATGGATAAGATTACAATAAAATTGAGTATTGTCTTGGTAGCTGGTTAGAATTATTGTCTGCCCGCCTAGTAATTGCAGTGTGCCAGGATTCCAGCGTTTTTCTTACGTGTGAATGGCCTCTGTCGATGACGCGTGCATTCTCAAAATCAATAGTGTGGCATTCGA
>NW_027180280.1:0-15000 GCF_036669925.1 Montipora capricornis | reverse complement strand
GTTGGCATCATTTATGACATTTTGTAAAGACACCCTCACTGAATCATATTCCTCTTTTGTTTTGACAATGGCAATGGTGTGGTTCCCTGTTTGAAGAAAATTGCTTTATATTTGTTTGGTAGTAATCTGCCATGAAACAAAAAAAAATTAAATTAAAAGGAGGGCTGTAAGCTTCCTGTGCTCTCTCCTGTACTCTCTGGAGTCTACTCTATATTTTCCTATGCCACCTGCCTACCTGAACTAGACATAACATTTTCATCCCCAAGGATAGCGAAGGAGCAGACAAGTAGATTACTGCTATCCGAAATGGCTGCCCCATCACCACTTATCTTGATCTGAGAATAACACAGAAATAATTTATGCAAGTGAGAGTGGAATCCTGCTCTCTTCACACTGTCTATCATGGTATATGTATGCCACACTCTCATGACATTATGTACATTATTATTATACACAGATCAGGGAATAATTATTACATGAAATAAGTTGTCCTCACAACATTAACTATGCAGATAAGTTGTTTTTATCTGAAGAATCTGCTGATGCTAATACTATTAATTTTTTTGATAGCCTTAACTATCTAGTTAATTTTATTGTGCATTGAAAAACCTGTAAATTGATCTCTTACGGTTTCCAGACTCGGGATGGCAGTGTCAATTACCTCTAGTTTGTCACCATTTGCTGGCTTTTTGCCTTGCTTTTCATACTGACACAAAAAAGAATCCAGAGTGTTAGATGTGAGCACAAATTGCACCTTTCAGTAGCAGATTGATTTGAATCTGATCACTCACATGCTTCATGACTTGTTCCTCTAGCAAATCTGGAAAGTGCATCTCTGCTCCTGGACACTGGCCAGGTGTTCTGGAAATTTTGACTGATTCATTATGGTCTGCCTGGCATTCCTCAATAACATAGGACCTTGCCATTGCATTGTTTCCTTCCAACTGCGTTATTTCATGGTATGATGGATAGACACTCCATATCGATCTAAAATATACACCAATATCTTAACTTTTTCCTTTTCCTCCTCAGGAAGTCTTGTGTAGTTTGAGGTCTTCTTGTCATCTGGCCTCTCTCTTTCAGGAGGTGTCAGTGTTTGCTTTTGGCTGTTATTTTCTGGCAGGGTAATAGAACCTCATCAGTCATTGAACAATGAAATTTTTTAGGCCTATTGCAATGACTTAAACATTTTATTTATATTATTGTTACCCTCGGAAAAATAAATCTGAATATTTAATGTATTTGTTATTGCTGGAACCATTCTTATTACATCACTTCCAGTTTGCCATACCTGGAGAGAGCTGAACTTCATGGGACAGTCCAGTCTCTTTTTCTTGCACAATCAGGGACTTTGACAGAAGCCCATATGTCTCCACAAACCACAAAGCACATTCTGATTTATCTCTGAAATAGCAAGTAATGGCCAGGGGCATTTTAATTATTGGCCTTACATTGGAGGTGAGCAGGCATTCTGGGTAGGAGCTATATATTTAAATCTCTGCCAAAATTGGAAGGAGGGTATAGACATATGTACTACATATAACAATGACAGAAGGCATTATGGTTGTGGGGAGCAAAAGATAATTTATCTCAAATATACATTTTAAAACACCTGCCTGAAAACTCCCCTACAAAAAAGAAAGTCTTGTTACCTGAAAGTGGCCATCTGTCGCCTTTTTTGTCTGCTTCCGACTTCATTTATTGGCTTGCCTTTATTGGCCAATCCCTCTGTAGCCATCTCCAGCCTTTTGATTTCAGTTTTTTGTTTGATTCCATCCTCAAGCAGTTGGACGATGACTTTCCCCTTCTCTTCAATCTCATTGTTGAGGGTAGCTATTTCATCTTGCAGTAGGGCGTTTTCCTCTTTCATTGATTTTATAACGTCCTCTGGGACCTTCACCATTTCACTTTCTGCCACATGAAACACCCTTAAAAAGTTTCCCGTACACTCTTTCCTAATTTTGGATTTTTTTCCGTCCAGCTTTGCACTTATAAAATTTACTTCGATTTTTATTCGTCTCCCAAGTCTATCACTTGCATGGGATGCAACCTCGTAGGATAGTTTTTCCAATGACTTGTTCAGTGCCCGGAAGTAATTTTCAGGGTAAGTTGGTTTGATCTGACGCCATTGCCATAGTGCCTCACCTGGCACTTGAATGGAAAGATATTTTTCCTCACTTCCGATTGACGGTGGAATTACGTTCAATAACAGCGGATTAACTGAGAAATCCATTGAAACGCTCTCCCATGGAACGTCGAATTTAAAATGAAGAAGGAAAATCGAAATTCGCGGCAATTTCGCGCGAAGACCGATATTGAATCAGAAAAGTGCCAGGCATAACCAAAGAAACCTCAAAAAATCGAAAGACACCTAGTCGGAAGCCTCGTTATTATGATATGATCCAGTACTTTTGGGTCTAAAAATCCAAAATGGCGGACAAAATCAAGGTGTCACAAGCCGCGGTCGCTCGTTTTTAAACGGCATTTTCAAGCCTTGGAGTGCAATAACAGTCAATTTTAGGGGTACGAAGGTAAGCTTAGAAAGTCATTAGGAGCAACTTCAAAATACCCGGCCACGATTGCGTGACATTGAACGCTTGCTCCTGCAGTGCCGAAGTCGATAAAAGTTTGAGCTGGTAATCTTGGCTCCCGCAGTCCCGCACTCACACAGTGGGAAAAGGATGAATATGAAATGGGGATAAAACTACCGCTCCCGCACTCCCGCACTCCCGCAGGGGAAAAAGGATGAATATGAAATGGGGATAAAAGTACTGCTCCCGCACTCCCGCACTCCTGCAGTGGAAAAATGATGAATATAAAATGGGGATAAAACTACTGCTCCCGCAGTCCCGCACTCCCGCAGTGGAAAAAGCATGAATATGAAATGGGGGTAAAACTGCTGCTCCCGCAGTCCCGCACTCCCGCAGTGGACAAATGATGAATATGAAATGCGAGTAAAACTACTGCTCCCGCAGTCTCATAAAAAGTGTAGTTAAGCTAACCGCAAATTGACAGCTAAAATTTTTGAAAGAGTGCTTCGACCTAATCACTGAAACAATCGCTTAGGCTTAATCAGTAAACGAGTGCTATATACTTCAGACGGTCTCATAAAAAGTGTGGTTAAGCAAATCGCAAATTGAAAGATAAAGTGTTAATTAAAGGAGTGCTTCGACCTAATCACTGAAACAAGCGCTTAGGCTTAATCAGTAAGCGAGTGCTATATTCTTCAGACGATCTCATAAAAAGTGTAGTTAACCAAACCGCAAATTGAAAGCTAAACTGTTAATTAAAAGAGTGCTTCGATCAAATCACTGAAACAAGCGCTTAGGCTTAATCAGTAAACGAGTGCTATATTCTTCAGCCGATCTCATAAAGAGTGTGGTTAACCAAATCGCAAATTGAAAGGTACAATGTTAAAAGAGTACTTTGACCTAATCACTGAAACAAGCGCTTAGGCTTAATCAGCAAACGAGTGCTGTAATGTTCAGATTATCTCATAAAAAGTGTAGTGAACCAAACCGCAAATTGAAAGCTAATATTTTAAACGAGTGCTTCGACTTAACCACTAAAACAAGCGCTTAGGCTTAATCAGTAAACGAGTGCTATATTCTTCAGACGATCTCATAAAAAGTCTTCTTAGGAGCATGCATTTAATGTCAGACGATCTCATACAAAGTGTAGTTAACCAAACCGTAAATTGAGCGCTAAAACTGATTTTACATCCTTTTTCCACTGCGGGAGTGAGGGAGTGCGGGAGCAGCAGTTTTACCCCCATTTCATATTCATCCTTTTTCCACTGCGGGAGTGCGGGACTGCGGGAGCAGTAGTTTTATCCCCATTTCATATTCATCCTTTTTCCACTGCGGGAGTGCGAGACTGCGGGAGAAGTAGTTTTATCCCCATTCCATATTCATCCTTTTTCCACTGCGGGAGTGCGGGAGCAGTAGTTTTATCCCCATTTCATATACTTCCTTTTTCCACTGCGGGAGTGCGGGACTGTGGGAGCAGGAGTTTTATCCCCATTTCATATTCATCCTTTTTCCACTGCGGGAGTGCGGGACTGCGGGAGCAGTAGTTTTATCCCCATTTCATATTTATCCTTTTTCCACTGCGGGAGTGCAGGAGCAGTAGTTTTACCCAGGCCCATTTCATATTCATCCTTTTTCCACTGCGGGAGTGCGGGACTCTGGGAGCAGCAGTTTTATCCCCATTTCATATTCATCCTTTTTCCACTGCGGGAGTGCGGGACTGCGGGAGCAGTAGTTTTATCCCCATTTCATATTCATCCTTTTTCCACTGCGGGAGTGCGGGACTGCGGGAGCAGTAGTTTTATCCCCATTTCATATTCTTGCTTTTTCCACTGCGGGAGTACGGGACCGCGGGAGCAGTAGTTTTATCTGCATTTCATATTCATTTTTTTTCCACTTCGGGAGTGCGGGACTGCGGGAGCAGTAGTTTTATCCCCATTTCATATTCATCCTTTTTCCACTGCGGGACTGCGGGACTGCGGGAGTGCGGGAGCAGTAGTTTTATCGCCATTTCATATTCATCCTTTTTCCACTGCGGGAGTGCGGGACTGCGGGACTGCGGGAGCAGTAGTTTTATCCCCATTCCATATTCATCCTTTTTCCACTGCAGGAGAGCGGGACTGCGGGACGGGAGCAGTAGTTTTATCCCCATTTCATATTCATCCTTTTTCCACTGCGGGAGTGCGGGACTGCGGGAGCCACAGATTACCAGCTCAAACTTTCATCGACTTCGGGACTGCGGGAGCATGCATTTAATGTCACGCAATCGTGGCCGGGTATTCTGAAGTTTAGCCAGTCGTTATTTCTTTCCGGTTGATCTTACTTCTGATTTTTACCAATGATTGTTCATTTCAAAAGCTGTAATTTGAGCTTCCGACATATTTTTGTTTTGACTTTATTTTCAAGGTAAGCGGATAGCATCACGCAAGTGCTATGAAGGTTCATACATTTTCAAGCCTTAACGACGGGATTTTGTCCTTCAAAAGTCGCTAGAAATATTGCTGGGTCAGGGAATTTCTTCACTTTATCTTGGTTGACAGGCGCTGTACCTGCTTTTTGACTTCCGACAGTCTTTCCTTCCGGTTTCGATTTTGCGTAATTCCTTATCCAATATTAGAAAAAAAACATTCTTCAATAACTCGTTGAGAATTCGAATGATGACCGCGCTGAAAAACGGTCTTACGTGATATGGGGCGGAATTTACCTTGACCCGACCGGCCGTTCTGTGCGATGAGTGAGTATAAATTTGTTGCCTACAGCATTCCAAGTTCTTAGTCTTTTCACTGAAAGGTTTCGAATTCATTTTTCTTTGTTGCATAACAGTGAAAATGATCTATAAGTTCGAATTCACAAGGCAAGTCACGAGGCACTAATTTATTGAAAAGAGAGGGATCTCGACTGACGTATTTGGGAATTCGGCAACATGTGTTCCCTCGATAAACTGATTATACAAGAAGATTAGTGTAATTCGAGCAACAGATCAAGTTTCGGGCATCCAAAGGCTCTTTTTCCCCTTTTCCTGGAAACGAAATCTGATAAGCAGAATTGAAGCTGTTTACTCTTGCAGTTGCTGTCGCTGTATAGATCCTCCGAACTGAACAACATCGATTTCTGAAGAAATCCGGCGATACCGACTGCAATGGGAGGAACTGAGTCAAGAAGAGATGATCAACGAGCACACGTGACGAGATAGCCCACAACGTCTTCAGGATTTCTCGGAAGGGGTCGAATGATTGAGGTAAGCGAAGAGTCAAACGAACTCATTCCCACGGCGCTAGTTCAGTTTTCCGAAAGGCTTTTTTGTTATATGAATGTCAAACAATTTTGGACTCTTTTTTGAGCCAATTAGCCACTGAAGGTATGGTCAACGGAAAAAAAATCAACTCCATAAGAGAGACTTCTAGGGTGTTATGTGTTCCTAAATTGATTAGAAGATAAAACGTTTTCAGAAACCTCGACGACTCCCTGATTTTCAATGTTCTCATCATTCGTGATAGTCAACTTTGCATACCTATGGAAGCAAGATTACCATTACAAAGCTGGAATATCGATTTTTAAATATACAGGAAAACTAAATGATGGCGTAAAAAGGAAGCTGTAGTCCCTGGAGCAGAGGTATTCTGTTTATTTATTTTTTTCTTGGAGAACACGACAATATACGTTAAAATTAGTTTTCCGATTCTAAATGATGGTCTCGTAAAACACAAGTCTTCTGGAGTGAAATCAATACTTCTCATGCGCTCATTACTTTTCGTTAGGAGCCAGCCATTTCAAATACGAATACAAGTGTTCTCTTCACTTAATTAATTTTAAATGTCGCTCCACTGACCCATCTTTGAGAAAAGCTTGCCTGTTTGGTAGAATTATCATTTACACAAGGATCAAAGTGATATCGTAATAATTGCGTAAACTTGTGAATAACTCGTGAAAACTTGACATGTGATAACTGTAATGGATAGTCTGACACCGGTTGTTTTGTCGCTACCAAGTAACTCTTCAGAGAGCTTTCTGATATTTGGCAAACTCGTTGACCATCTCTTTTAAAGTCCCTTTCGCAATCAGTTCAGTATAAGCAATCTCGCCTTATATCGCATAAGGCCGAATTCCCGACCGCTAAATATTCACAAGAGCATTGCAATAATTGTGAAAACTTGTGAAAATCTCGTGAAAACTTGGCTTGTGAATATTGTGATGGCTAGTCTGACAACGGTTGTTTCGCAAATAAACTGACGCTTGTTCTACGTGAATGAACTGAAAAAGCCTATTCAGGACCTTAACAATAGAACAAAAAACTGGTGATACGGATAGTAAGCATGTCCGGTTTTGATGCTCACACAGATCCAATATTTGAGGAATTTAAATTTCTCAAAATGAACTGCATTCACTTGTTACAACTAGGTCAATTTATGTACTCTTTTCGTACTGGTAATCTCCCTCCTAAATTTGACTCTTTTTCTCTGTTAATAATAGCATTCATAGTTACAACACATGGCACGCTTCCTTTTTTCACCTACCTCTTTGCAGGACAAACATAACGCAGTTTTCTGTATCTTTTCAAGGCCCTAAATTTTGCAATACCCTTTTGAAATTTATCTAACTGATAAATTAAATTAAACCTCCCTTATTTTCTATCTATTAACTCAATTCACTCTTTTCTTTTGAATAAACAGGATTATTCAAGGGATTATTCACGATCAAATGAAGAAGCACTGATGACTGATTTCCAGAATATTGATTAAATAAATATTTGAGCCTACATGTAGAAGCTAAATAAACTGGTAGGTTTTCGAGGTAGCTCCTAGCCATATCGAGCTGATTTTTTTACTGTACTTTAGGGAAATATTGAAGAAATAACACAATGAAAATAGTAGCAAGGATGGTTATAAGCTGTACGTTATAAGTAAACGATTAGTGCTGGTTTAACAACAAAAAGTGCTTTAATTTTGTTTTAAATCTTGAAAAGGGTACGTTTTAAACATTTTCACTCAGACATTTTTTGCCATAGATCAGTAGAGCTACGTAATATGTGGACTGTTTGCCTATATTTGTACGTGCCCGTGGCTTGTGTAGATTTTTTTTAAACTGCATATCTAGTATTATAGACATGAACACTACTTGCATATCGAAAAAAAATCTTGAAATATATTCGGTAATTCACCCTTATGCCATTGGTGAGTAAGTTTCAAAACAAAGAAACAAAAGACATTTTCCACTGTCAGAATATCAAGTAGATTCAGCAAAGGTAAAGCGCTTACGGTATTGGGCCCATAAGCTGTGGCGAAGAAAAGAAGCCTGACAACATTTTATTTTGTTTGCAAATTTTGAAGGTGCATGTGTTTTATAAGTACTTCCCCATGCTAGAACGATATGATATGTGTGGATAAATGATATTATAATATAATTGTTTCAGTTGTTGCAAGGATAAGTAATGCCGTAAGGTTGATATAATCACTGTATTAATATTTCCAGTTTAGTGCATCATCAATTAAAAGACCTTGGTATTTAATATGATCTTTCCTCTGTAATGAACAGTAGGGTTCATCACTATCTATTGGAAGTTGGATGTTAACTACACCATTCCTCTTTTTCGGCGACTTTATGATCATAAAATTTTTTTTTTCCTAATTGATAATTTGTTTATGTCGCACCATTCCTTGACTTTACGAAGTTCAGAATTCATTAACTGATTTAGGAAGTTGAGATTTTTTGCTGATGCAAAGATATTAGTATCGTCGGCAAAAATCCGAAATGTTAGCTCACTAGAACAATTCGGCAAATCATTTATATAAAGTACATGTAGAAATAGCAATGGACCAAGTGAACGGCCTTGTGGGATTCCACAAATCATTGTTTGTTTTGTAGACTCTGCATTGCCTAACACAACATATTGCTGCCTGTCAGTAAGGTAGTTTGTAAACCATTTCAGGGGAATTCCTCTTATTCCATAGGCTTCTAATTTATTTAATAAAATTTGGTGATTGACTGTATCAAACGCTTTTGAGAAGTCTAAAGACTCCACAGGTGTAGAGATTCTGGTCAATTGCTTTCCTAAGATTGTCATTTGTTTCTAATATAGCTTGGGCAGTTGAATGGTCCTTTCGAAAACCGAATTGATGTGGAAATAAAATTGCTTGTTTTTCTATATAACCAATAAGCTGTTTATAAACTAATTTTTCAAATATTTGAGTAAATAACAATAAAGTGGAAATAGGACGATATAAAGGAAATTGTAGCCTTAAAACTATCTACTAATATCTCCTCCCCTAAAATTGTTACTTCCTCTAATTCCTGACCAATGCCTCTGATATAGCCAATGGGTTTAACCACTATTTTGCAAATGTTGGTAAGACTTTAAGTCGATCAATTCAGACTGTTGATATTAATTTTTCAACCTTCTTATCTCAGTCGTCTTCCTATCTTTTCTTAACCCTACACCTCTTCAGAAAATACAAGACATTATTTCTGGTTTAAGATCTGGTAAAGCATGTGGCTACCTTTAGGAATACTAAAAGATTTTAAAGTCTGTTATCTCTATGCATAGTTAACAGAGGGGACTAGTTTGGAAGATCGGCAAACATGAAAGGAGCAAACAAAGATGGCAAGATTTAGGTTGGAAAGTCCACGACCGTGCACAGTCTTTTGTTTTGCGCTCATACACTATGCATGAGTAACGTAACCAGCACGTTTCTATTTGTTAGTTACTCTGTACGAAGTAAACAACTCGTGTTTTGTGCACGGTTAAGGCCAATAAAGAAAACAAAAACCTACAACAAAGAAAGCTGTCGGGTTTCATAACCATTCCCTTCTATTAACTATTCTCTGTACCTCTGGAAATTTTATATGATCACTCATTTTCTTTAGGTATTAGGGTTTTCGCGCGTCATTCTTGTTTATAAGACTGCATCTTTATTGTTATTAACAAATTATAGACCAATATCTCTCTTGTCAGTTTTTAATCAGACACTGGAGAGGTTAATGTATAATAGGTTAATTAAATATCTAGATAAGCACAGCATTTTTTTTTTCTGGCAACTGAGCATACCCTTATGCTAATTACAGACAAAATGCAGAGAGCAAGTGAGGGTGGCCAGTTCTAACGTGGCATATTCCTTGATCTCAGTGAAGCATTTGGCACCGTAGATCATAATATTTTGTTTGCTAAACTATATTCGTATGGGGTCCGTGGTATTGTTTACGACTGGTTTGCTTCTCATTTAACAAACCGGGTTTAGTTTGTTTAAATAGGTGATACCACATCAACATCTACCTCTATTACATGTGGTGTACCGTACGCTTCAGTTCTTGCCCCCTTCTGTTCCTCTTGTACGTAAATGACTTTAATAATTGCTCTGATTTATTTTCTGTTCACCTTTTTGCACATGCCTCAAATTTATTTCTTGCAGATTCATCTTTGGAATCCTTAGAAATTAGTGTTAATCATGAGCTGTCCAAAATTGGCTTTGTGCCAACAAGTTGTCTTTAAATATTGACAAAACAAATTTTGTTCTTTTTCATCTTGTGCAGAAAAAAAAAAGTGACTAAAGCTATCTCTATAAAAGTAAACCAAGAGTCTATCAAGCAGAAGGATCGTATCAAATACCATGGAATTATTCCAGACTCCCATCTTGATTTTAAGCTAAGCAAAAAAATTTCCGGAGGCTTTGGGATCTTAGCAAAACTGCGTTATTATGTCTCTCCTTCTGTTCTGAAACATCTTTACTATTCTCTTGTTTACCCTTTCTTAACATAGGGTGCAACTATTTGGGGTAATACGTATGAAACCACTTTACACCCAATAATAGGTTTACAGAAGAAAGAAATTAGAACTAAGACTTTTTCACATATCGTGAGCATACATCTCCTATTTTTAAAGATTTGAATATTATGAAGTTCCTTAATGTTATATATTATTTAAACTGTGTCTTTATGTTTAAATTTCATTCAAGTCTGCTACCTTCTGCCTTCCTTAATTGCTTTACCCTTGTATCCTCAAGGCACAAGTTTAAAACTAGGCTTGCTTCCAGATCGACGTTTTGCTACCTTTAGCTAGAGCAAATTACGGTAAATTTAGTATTCGCGTTAAGGCAGCTATTCTTTGGAATAATATTGACGAATCTTCAAAGTCTCAGCAATTTTAAACCTTCCTTAAAAAAAAGTTTATTTTCCATTCCTATTAATATTTTTTTTGTCTTCTCTTCAATTTTGTTTTATCTATTCCCTGAATTATTGTAAGTTGTTTGTATTTATATTTATGTTTTTAATTATTATTTTGTTGTTGCTGTTGTTGTTGTTGTTGTTGTTGTAATTTTGCTTTTTAATTACTTGTGCCTCCATTTAACAACTACTACTATTGTAACTTGACTATTATACTACGCCTCCTAGCAGGGTTAGCTTTTTATTTATTTTCTAGGTGGCCTTATACCCTACATAAGTTGCAGTAATTCTTGTTCTCTTCTAATTTTTCATGTATGGTATAAATAAAACTTGTTGTTGTTGTTGTTGTTAGATATCATTATTTTGATTTATTTGCTCAGCGTGGTTTTTAGTGCCACTAGGGACTTTTTTCACAGTTCTGGCTGTTTCATGTTGGCATGTTGAATCAAGAACTTTAAAGTAAACGAAGAAATATTCCCTACTGCTTTGTAGACTGAGGACTTTTAAACTTTGAAGTACTCTGGAAAATGATTGTTTTTTTGTTTTGTCTTTGTTTTTGTTTCTTTTACTTTATTTTATTTTATTACTGGGTTGCCAGTAGGGCAGACTCAGTCGGACACTGCGTTTTATTTGTTCGTTTGTTTGTTTTTGTTTTTTTTTTTTTTCGTGTCGGTAAAAGTCTTGCCTTTCACTCCCCTGCTAAGTGGTGTCTTTGTGCATAGAGCCTTCTGCGCGTATTTTCTAAGGATCAAGAGGGTAGTGGGAAATGCGTAGATTTCTCTGGTGGACACAGTAGAACGATTAACTTAACCGGCAATGACGTCGAAAGTCATGTAACACGAATGGCGTTTTAGTGGATCTTTGAACAAAATATACCCTTAGGAAGTTCAATAATGGCAAGTCAATTGGATACTGAACAAGACAGGTGGCGACGACAAGACAGGCGACGAGTAATGGACTTCGACAACAATCTGTCGCTTGTCGAGCCGAAATCAAAGTGAGCTGTATTTCTAATATTTTACCTAGTGTGCTGTTATGTAGAACACTGAAACCAAATGGAAAATTCTCTGGTAACTTATGGGCTCAACAAAGACAGAGAACGAATCGAACACCTTAAGTGGATCTGTAATCAACTCTGCACAGTCTTCAGGTAAAAAAATAATTGGAAATGTGACAGCCAAGAATTATTTGAAAGAAAGCTTGTCGTCTATTTTGCGCTTCATTATTCAAGGAAAAGGTTCTTCATGGAAAGGGTTTGATCCTGAAATTTTAGTTTGTTGTAATACTGCGCATATTTGACACGATTGAGTTTGTTCTCTTCACGCACGTAATGAAATAAGAAGGGGTTTTTGCCCCTAATAGCAAATATGTTGTTTGTTTCAAAAAATTGTTCGCTGGAAAAGGTGGCCTTTATGAAATCATCATGTTTTATAATATGCGAGCGTAACTAGATAGTTTTATGCCAATAGTAAAGTATTTTCGTGTCAAAATGAGGTTGGCGCCTTTCTGTTTTGCTAACTTAATTAAATTTAAATATACATTCTGCCTCGTGAGTTTGTTATTCTCGTTAACCAGCAATGGAAAATCATTGCAACGCGAATGGCGTTTAAGTGCATCTTTCAACAAAGTATGCTCTTATGGAGCTCAAGAAGTGAACGTCAATTGGATGAACAAGACAGGCGATGATGATCTGGAATCTTAAAAGCGACGAGTAATGGACTTCGACAAAAATCTTTCAGCCGTCCAGCCGAATCAAAGTGAGCTGTTTTTCCAATATTTTATCACGAGTGTAGTGTTCTGTACAACACTGAAACCAAATGGAAAATTATCTGGTAACTTATGGGTTCAACAAAGTTAGGTAAAAAATAATAATTGGAAATGTGACAGTCAAGAATTATTTGAAAGAAAGCTTGTCGACTATTTTGTGCATCATTCGTCAAGGAGAAGGTTCTTCAGGAAAGGGTTTGAACCTGAAATTTATTTTTCTTTGCTTACATGGTAATTTGACACGATTGAGTGCACACATTGAAATAGGAAGAGGTTTTTGCCTCTAAGAGCAAGTATGTTGTTTGTTTCAATAAACGGTTTCGCTGGAAAAGGATTCTGTGATATTTTCTGCCTTTGTGAATTATAATATCATGTTGTGTATTGAATTTTCGAGCTTAAGGTTGAAATGTGATACGGGAGGATATTTTTAGTATTGCTCTGTAAGCAGGAAAGGTTCACGAAAATAAACAGGTCTGTTGGAAGCGTGCTTGAGTTTTAACAAAATGAGCCCCAAAATCAGCAAAAAATTGTGACGCCAATGAATAATAAAGTAGCTGCTATTTCCAAAATGATGGAATTACCGGGTGATAAATAACCTTGTCTTGAAGAAAAAAAAATTGACTTTGCAGAAGCAATGGTCAACCTCAAGAGTTTGGGCGATTGTGATCTTTGTTTTGAATTCGCTCATTTATTGTCAAACTTTATAACACTTGACAGAAAAAGAAACTTACGAAAATGGTGTCTTGCCATCATTTGACACAGATGCTTCACTGTTTGGCGAGTAAACATGCCGCGGTAACTTAATCACGGCGCCCACTGAATTCCGGCGATGTCACTTTCGATTTTGCGATTTATTTGTGCAGCCCAAAGTACAATAACATAATTGAACGTAGCAAAAATCTCCCAAAATGTTTGACGCTGATCGTAACTTTTTATATTCTGTATTCACGGTTCAAAATTAATGTTGTTTTCATGTCGTAAATATGTTATTCTCGAGCGACTGTCCTGGAAACTTTCTTCTGCTCTTTCTAAAAACTGTGTATCAATATTTATTTACTCTTGCATCAACATTTGTTTTTGCATAAAGCAAGCTAACAAAATCTGTACCTTGCTGAGTTCGCATTTGTCAGCGTTAATAGTATTTTCGGTCCAATGCTTCTGTTGTAAGAAAGGGTGTATGTTTTAGGTCACCCATCCAGATACTAACCCCACCGGATAGCGTTAAACGTTGGTAAACTTTAGTATTACAAAGCTGTCAGATACTCAGAGGGCACGCTTAAACTTGTGATGAAAAGAAGTTGTGATGGAGCTTGAAGATAATTAACATGTCAGCCCAGAAGCCAATGTTTCTCACTTCCCATTTATTTTCTTCAGTCTTTCTGGGTTCAGTACTTTGCTAGTAACCACATATCTTCTCAGGCTATTTATCCAAGACTTCTACCATGGCACTACAATGATAGACAATACCAAAACAATATCATGCACTGTTAGAGCTACATATTACGCAAAGGACAACTTGAATCTCCTGGAAGACAACACACAGCTCAGTTGACATTATGGAATAAATCGCTGTGTTACTTCACTACCACACGTAAGCAATGCGTGTCTATTTTTTTTAAAGAGGACAGGAATTTCTTCTTTCTGACAAATGATTACTTAATAGGCCGGTAGCCAGGTTTTTAACCTCAGAAAAGGAACTGTTTCGTCGTTCGAACGTGTGAGAACCTGTGAGCCAAAGGGCCTCTGCTGGTATGACTTCTGGGTGACCCCTTAAATGGTCTTAATGACCCCCCAACTTGAAGAAAATTGCCTGGAACGCTGCACTTATCGCAGGCAACCCAGTGTACCCTCACGGAGGGTCTAGTTTTATTTTGGCGAGGACACCAGGTCCTAATCCCTCCCGCGCCTTATTGCGACTCAGAAGGCCACACTCACAAACACACCCAACACACAAACACAAAGTTAAAAAAAAAAAAAAAAAGTACCCAGTCATTTCTAAATCGTGGTTAATTATATAATTACTATTTCCGTCCTAACAATTACCCACTTTTCATTTGAGACAATTTGAGCTACAAAAAAGTAGTGCTATAGGACCCTTCAGGTCCCTTTTGACGGTTGGAAATGAAGCATTCTGATTGGTGGATTCCAATGTTGGTAGGAAAATTCCAATTTGGGCGGGACATGCCAACGTACGTTAGGGGGACATTCAAACCATGACGTCACAGACACGTGACACTCTGCGGACCCTCAGGAAACAGGTTGGGGTGTTTTGCGTAACCATGCTGGATACAAAGATAACGGTCGGGAAATTCAAAATTCGAACAATGACGCGGACTCGGACATGGTCATCGAGTCTGAGGATGAAGACGTTAGTGACAGGGAAATGGATGACCAAGATCCCTGGAAACTCTGCGCCAAGAGGTGGAAGAGTCACTGAGTTCAACCTATGACAAAAAAGTCAACAAGTTCTTAAAGGAGGGGGTCTCTCGACTCCCATGGTTGTGTGTCTCACAGTGTTTACTGAAGTCGCATCTATTTAAAGACTCTTTAA
>NW_027180279.1:0-1241 GCF_036669925.1 Montipora capricornis | reverse complement strand
CTTGGTCGAGTGTGCTTGTGCTGGAGTGTGCCCTCAGATGCCTTCTTCCTCTGCAGCTTTTGATGTTCCTTAAGCTCAACATTTGTGATCATTCTGATCTTGGCTTTGTTGGCCTGTACCTTGAGTTCATCCCAAGCAGCTCGATCATCTTTTGAAAGAATGGTCGTCAGCTGACTTGCATCAATAGTGCCAACAAGCAATGCGGCTCTGGCAGCCAACGCTTCTTGTGGAACACCCCTCTGCCCCAAGATGGTTTGCAACTTCTTGGCATTGGCTTCGTTGACTTTTGATGTTGATTTCACACCTCCTGGCAGGGCACATGCTCGGAACTCTACCGTAGCTTCACGATTCAGCTGGTGAATGTGCAACCGGGGATCTATGCCCTTCCCATTTTGCATGGCAATGATCGTGATGGAACTCATGACTTCCGAAAGGAGTCGTGCAGTAACATGCAAAAGGGTCTCATTGCCTGGAATGGCTCGCAAGCAAGCACGATGGTCAAACGGTCCTTTAACCCAAATGGCAATCGTTTCATCATGGCCAACATAAAACGGACTCTTGGTGCTGAATGCGGAAACAACGACTTGCGCCGCTGGCCAGGGTTTCGCAGTTGGAAAGTGCATCCAAACGTCTTCCTTAGGCATGTCACCTACTTTCATGCTGGGAGGGAGGATCTGCTCTTTGCAACAGAGCTGTGGCATACCATCTTGCATGAAGTTAGGCAAAAGATCATTGATGACTTCCCCAAGACACGTCTCAGCAAGTACGGCACATGATCTAACAGTGCCACATTTGGGATTTCTGATCGTGAATCTGAAGACACCTGGATGAAAAAGGGAACCCTCATCTGATTGCACTGGTTCTGACACCTGCAACACCTCAGGCTCGGCAAGTGGCCTCGGAACTTCAATGTCAGCAATCAACATGGTCGCTTGAAAATGAAGGTCAATCACCGAAAGAACATACTGCTCTGGATTCATGGCTGTTCCGTTGGCAGCAATTTGCAGGCATGATGGCAGGACTGCTGCTTCCGTGGCCACATATGCAAGCAAATCACAAAACTTCCATGTGACATCAACTTCAACAGCCAACCCCAATTCCATGAAAGGCATGGTGACTGTTCGAGCAAAACAAAATGGTCGAAACAGGATATTGAGACTATCCTGCCCAATTGGTGTTGAACCAAACCACGCTTTTGATCCATTGACCTCAATATGATCAAAGTGTTCCTGTTTGGCATG
>NW_027180278.1:0-15000 GCF_036669925.1 Montipora capricornis | reverse complement strand
CATTGTACGACGCGAGCGAGACGGACTAATCCCAAAAAACTTACGGTATTGCAAAGTTATTATTTTAGGTGATGTTGTCGTCGACTTAGCTGTCGTAAATCTTAAAGTCCGGCTTATTGTTACACTCCCACTGAAAGTGTGTAGTATTCTGTAGAGTTGCCGTTGATGTCTCGTGCGCTCGGCGCCTGTTATGAAGACTAGTGGGGAAAGTTGAACGCCTTGGCTCGAGGCCAACTGAAGTGCCCTTTCATACAGAAGACAAATTTGTGTCGTTTCGTAGACGCGCCTAACAAAAATGCAAGCTTTCAAAACGACAATAGAAACCTTCAAATTTGAACACGAGGCCAGTGGGAATATTGCAAATTGCGAGATTGCGCAGTCTTGGTAACAAGAGGGCAACTTATTTCGATCTAGTTGTTTCCCATGGAGCGGGCTATATTTTAAAAGGAAAATTGAAAATTCTTTGTTACTAAATATTTCGTTTTGTAAGAGTCCCGCCATTGCTAAACACTGGACTCGAAAGATTCGTCCTTCTTATCGTAAAAACCCGTTTTTTTTTGTAACGTTTTGCTTACTTTAAGGTTAAGCGAAGCTCCTCTTATAAAAAGTCTTGTGTTGACCTCCGAGACTGACAATTTCTTTAGCCTTGTATATGCGCCTGGGGATTGAACGCGTCCTTTTTGAGAAATAAGAAATTAAAAGGCTTCGATAATTTTCAGATCACTAAAATACTCATTATTGGTAATTCCGCGGTTGCTGAACAGCGTTGGGCTGTAAATTCTTCAGTGAGCAGTATTTTCGTGTAGTGCTGTTCACAATATTGCACAGGGTGCTCGTATCCTCTAAGGCTGTGGGTGAAATCCTGAAGTGTGATAAAAGCTAATGAAACACAATCAACGAAACGACAGAACAATAACAACAAGCGTTAAGAATTCCACCTGGCCGGAGGCAAACCAGTTGGATATTTATAAGTGCAGCCGAGAAAGTTGAACCAGGGACTACCAGGAACAAATTCAACGAGTCTTGAACCCAGGATCTCTGGTTCTCAAGGCAAGCGCCCTAACCACTGGGCCACACTGCCTTCTAATTAGTGGACAATTAAATGACAGCTACCAGTCTGTTCTTTTCATGTGCCGTTTTATTTTTCTGTCCAAAGTGGTTCAGAAATATTTCGTTATGACCGCCAATATGCCTAGTCTGGCCGCCATCTTAATTGTTCATGGTACAGCGGGCTCAATTATAACCATCGGTATTCTTTGATTGCATTTGACGTCACACGGCAGCCACATTGGTGGAAAGAACAACAGCGAAAAAGTCTTTTGACTCTATTTTTATGCAAAACTTAAGGACGGTGCCTACTAATTAAAGATATTTTTGCCCCGGTGTGTGATTATGCAGGAAAGGTGTATCTTAACAAGTGTTATTGAAATCCAAAAAGAAAATTGGGGATAACCACGCATTTTTCAAAGATAATTCATGAATAATATTTGAAAAAAGCTTTAAAATACACAGTAATGTATGACATTCTTTCTCAAATTGAAACTCGATTATCTCTGAAAAATGCATGGTTACCCCCCAATTTTCTTTTTGGATACCACGAGTACTTACTAAGATCTACGTTCTCCGGATAGTTTTATCCCTGTATTGGAAAGCATCACCAATAGGAAATCCGAGTATCTCGAGATTCGCAGAACGTATGCGCAACAACAATAGTAGGCACCGCCGTATAAGCTACAATTAACTATTGTTTTGGCACAAACATGGCCGTCTTATCACATGAGTGGAATCAAAGAATTCTGAATGGCAAACAGTTATAATCAGGCAGTTCTCATTACTTACTTTGATCACTTAATCTGAGAGATTTCTTAACCAGTTTCATTCTAATTGATTGATTTTATTTTAAAGCTCCGACGGACTTAAAAGTCTCCAAGAGAACTTCCTCAAGCCTTACAATCGACTGGAGTCCGGTGAATGCCAGTGTCGTAGGATACAGAGTTCGATACCGTCGGAACGATATCTCACCCAGCGTTTCTGTGAATTCAAACTGCACGCCAGCCATTAATGTTACGGCTGGACAGCAACTTTGCATGAAACATTCCATGAACTATAGCTCCATATTCGTCTGTAACAACAAGACCACCGTGCGCCTCAAGAACCTGACTCTTTACACGTTTTATTGGATTGAAGTCACGGCGTTCACTAATAAATCATTTGCAAATAACAGCTCCAGAATCACAAACCACACCGACGAGGGAAGTAAGTTTAACCCGGGAAAATAAGGCTTGCATACAAATTTGTTCCGAGTGTTTTATTTTCAGTAGTTTAGCAGCTCTCGCAACCGGCCTTTGTTTGGTATTGTAAGCAGCTTCTATTTCTTTTAAGTCTGAGTCATTGTTTCAACTGTTTAGTCTTTTGTTTTTGGCTAGGTTAGCGAGCCAATCACATTATACGTTACAAGACCTGTATGGTGGCCCAGCATTATCATAGTAAAATATGTAAGTTTTTGAGGAGAAAAGAATAAAAAATGGAAAGAAACGAACAATATAAGCCATCCAGATAGAAAAAAGGGAGAAAAATAGTATTTTAATAAACATTAATGATATAAAGTAAAAAAATATTTGTTGACAAATTAAAAAGAAAAACAAGTAAAGAAAAATAATTTAAGCACTAAAAATATTAAAAAAATACATATAATTGAAAAAAAAAAGAAAGAAAGAAAAAACTTTTAAAATCAACATCGAAAATCAACATTGAAAATCAACATCGAAAATCAACATTAAAAATAAACATTGAAAATACAACATTGAAAATCAACGTTGGAAATCGACATAAGAAAAAAAAAACACGTTATTTCCACGTGGCCTGTCGTTATCATAGACCAGGATGCTTTGCACGCATATTCAATAAATTTCAACCATCAGAGAGGTGATTAGAAGCTCCAGCCTGATACATTAGGATTGTTTGGACGGTGCTTGATATCTGCAGTATATGATAACCAAAGTGTACATATTGTGAGCACGAGAGAGGAAAACAAAAGGGGAACAATGCATTGTTCATAAGCCAGAGAGTGCAGTGGCCCATCATTCTCGTAGCCCGTGAAGACTTTAATCTGCGGACTTCAGCGGAGCTTGAGACCAGGGTGACCCATATCGAAGAGAAATCGCCCGAGAATTCCATTCGCCAAACAGTACTGTACGGGTCCGCAAATGATCCCCAAACTGTACCGCAAATGATCCCATAAAAATGGAACGCAAATGATCCCCATTTTGGACCGCAAATGATCCCGAAAAAAAATTGAGGAATGGCATGGAGGGTGGAATGGAATGGAAAGAGAATTCATGTGAAGAGCGCTTTTTTTTTTTTATTAAAAATCACTTTAAATGGCTCACACAGGTTTCTGTCTCATTTTAGTTTTCCAGAAAGACTGAATTTTGTTTTCTGACCACGATGTTATAAATTTGCCACATTTAATTATCGGACACAATCATCAAAAACTAACTTGGACGCAGTTCTAAACTGATTCTGACCAGGGGCCCGTTTCTCGAACCCTGCGAGCAGAGTCTCTTTCGATCTTCCTAGAAAAATCGGGTCTGCCAGCGGCCTTGATTCAGGGACATTTCGTATTGAGCATGCAAATGTATTTGGGTGTCAGTCACGCATGACCAGTAACTGCAAAACCACGAAACGATTACAAACAGTCGGTATATTCGAACAACTCTGGCAAACACACGCAGAGTTCGAGAAACGGGCGCCTGGTCACAATCAATTTAGAACTGCGTCCAAGTTAGTTTTTGATGATTGTATCCGATAATTAAATGTGGCAAATTTATAAAATCGTGGTCAGAAAACAAAATTCAGTCTTTCTGGAAAACTAGAATGAGACAGAAACCTGTGTGAGCCATTTAAAGTGATTTTTAATTAAAAAAATAAGCGCCCTTCACATGAATTCTCTGTCCAGACCATTCCACCCTCCATGCCATTCCTCAATTTTTTTTCGGGATCATTTGCGGTCCAAAATGGGGATCATTTGCGTTCCATTTTTATGGGATCATTTGCGGTCCTGGTATCATTTGCGGTACAGTTTGGGGATCATTTGCGGACCCGTACAGTACTGTTTGGCGAATGGAATTCGCGGGCGATTTCTCTTCGATATGGGTCACCCTGGTCTCAAGCTCCGCTGAAGTCCGCAGATTAAAGTCTTCACGGGCTACGAGAATGATGGGCCACTGCACTTGCTTATGAACAACGCATTGTTCGCCTTTTGTTTTCCTCCCTCGTGCTCACAATATGTACACTTTGGTTATCACATACTGCAGATATCAAGTACCGTCCAAACAACCCTGATGTATCAGGCTGGAGCTTCTAATCACCTCTCTGATGGTTGAAATTTATTGAATATGCGTGCAAAGCATCCCGGTCTATGATAACGACAGGCCACGTGGAAATAACGTGTTTTTTTTTCTTATGTCGATTTCCAACGTTGATTTTCAATGTTGTATTTTCAATGTTTATTTTTAATGTTGATTTTCGATGTTGATTTTCAATGTTGATTTTCGATGTTGATTTTCAAAGTTTTTTCTTTCTTTCTTTTTTTTTTTTCAATTATATGTATTTTTAAAATATTTTTAGTGCTTAAATTATTTTTCTTTTTAATTTGTCAACAAATATTTTTTTACTTTATATCATTGTTTATTAAAATACTATTTTTCTCCCTTTTTTCTATCTGGATGGCTTATATTGTTCGTTTCTTTCCATTTTTTATTCTTTTCTCCTCAAAAACTTACATATTTTACTATGATAATGCTGGGCCACCATACTATTGGTGCACAACCTTTCAAATTGAAATAAGTGTCGTATTCTTACCCAAATCAAACTCATTTCCCTTTCAATAGCTGAGCACCAAGACTCACTTCGAAACCGAGACAAACAGAGACTCGTAAATGTCCTATTCAAACCCTTTGGTAATAAACGTTTTGTTCCAGGTATTTCTATATCATTAAAATGTGAATGCTACATTAAAATGCAAATACAAAGAATCTTATCCCCGGGAGATTTGAATTGGGTACAACATTTAGTCTACTGCTCATTTTCCCGCAAAACTTGGTTTAAAAGTAGACAGTTTTCTGACGCTGATTGGGACAAACCAGATACCAGATTCTTACTCTTGAATAAGGGCCTCTTGATGACACAACAAGCAATGCACTTAGCCAAGCTACAGGTCTTGGAGATCAGTGAAAATAGCAGTCTGGAATAGTTACAGGATTACTCGAATATTTCCCTATTCCAAATGGTGCCTTTTCAAAATCTCCTTAAGCTGCACGTCGTACTGTGATAGTGGTTTTGGTGTCGTGTCCATGGTCACACAACCAATTTGACCCTATTCCAATTTGACCCTATTCCAGAATAAGAGTACGTGGAGTGATGATTTAAAACGGTATGTCTGGCGTTTTGAAGCAACAAGGATAATAAAGATATGTTTAAAATAGCATTTTAGCGGAAGTTTGACAATTTTAATGTGAATCTCCGTAAAAGCGAAGGATTTCTAACTTCTATTCCACGTATTCCTATTCCGGAATTCGGTCAGTCGAACGCGCCCTTACTGATGTTATTGACTAGTTTGGTATTACTGACGTTCAAGTGAGTCCAAGTCGTTGGTGGGGCCAACGCTTTGGTTTGAAGTTCGTTTAAAAAGACAGGTTTGAGCATTGTACCCTCCCTTTAAAGGGACTCTTACTACTCAGGATTCACGAGGGACTTACAATTTCCAAAAATAGTCTCTTATGCAACTGACCAATCTGGTGTCATCCTTGGAAGGGGTCCATTCATGGTAAACTAGATGTGCTGCGTCGTCTGTTTGTGTCTTGTTTGGTGTAAAGGACATTATCCGCCTGTCAGTATTGGTCATCACTCAATTATACTAAGTTTCTAAGTTAATTTAAGTAGTACACAGTAGGATAGAATAATTATAACTTAAAGTTTTGAATGAGTAGTATAAGAATCTGTGTAATTGTAAACCGTATGTTCGTTTGTAAAAAACAAAAAAGTTTGTAAGTTTGGCCCTTTGTATTGCATTTTTGTTTTTTTCACTCCTAAATAGTACCAAGCAGTCCCCCTGTGGATGTAACTGCATATGTCCATAATTCTACAACAATAAGCGTAGCTTGGCTCCCTGTCCCAAGAGAGGATCGAAATGGAAGAATTATCGAGTACCGGCTGGACATGAATGGCAGGGGCTCTTACACTCGCAATAAGTCCGTCAAGGTGCCAGACGGTGAAGAAGATAAGACTCAGAATGTTACAGTCGATAAACTTAAGAAGTATAGAACCTACACGATCATGGTGTCAGCAGCAACGAGTAAAGGCGTTTCACGGGCCAGTGACGCTATTGAAGAGACGACTGCCGAAGATGGTAAGGCAACTATACTGATTAGAATAGGACCACAACGTATCTCGATATTTTACTGTAAATAAGAGGTGCATTGTCGAGTAGGGACACATCACGACCGAGCATTGGCAAGAGGGGTTTGGGTCTGGGGTAACATCCCTCGATATTCGTTTAATTCTCCACGTCACTGAAAATGATAACGTAACGGCAACGGTAACGATAACGATAACGATAATGATAATAACTTTATTACCGTGTCGATAATTAACTTGCCTGCACACGGTGTAAACTTATTGGGGACGCGTATCTGCCTATCTCGACCAAAAGAGATACAGTCTGTAATTAAAAGACTGTTATAACTGTCTATAGTTAAAGCTAGCTTAAATAACAACTTTCACCATTCTCGAAATGTAAAGTTTGATGCTCTACCAACTGCTAAGCGGGCCGCTTATAGAAATCAGAGTCCTAAACCGCAAGTTTACTAGCCTTGGCTATTTGGTGCTACCCTCGGTAAATAAAGTCTTCACTTACTCGCTCACTCATTCACTCACTCACTCACTCACTCAATCACTCACTCACTCATCACTCACTCACTCACTCACTCACTCACTCACTCACTCACTCACTCACTCACTCACTCACTCACTCACTCACTCACTCACTCACTCACTCACTCACTCACTCACTCACTCACTCACTCACTCACTCACTCACTCACTCACAGCAATTGCTGAATTTACTTCTGGCTACACTTCAAAACGGTCCATGAACATAAAAGCGGAAATCAACAGTAAGCTTTACTTTAATAGTCACTTACTTTCACCAGCTTATGCAAATCAATCTAGTCGTATTTATTCGACTGATATTATTCTATTAATTTTTTACGTAGTCCAACAGTTATCCTTTATTTTTTAACGTACTTTAATTTATCTAATCATTACTATTATTTCTTCAAGATGAATAATCAAAATAACGTTTTTAATATAATTTCTTGGAATATTCAAGGCCTAAAAACTAGGCTTAAACCGACGAAACAAACCGTCTCGAATACCAAATTGAACATTAAATCAATTAAATCTAAGCTATCCAAATTTGATATTATCTGTCTCCAAGAAACATGGGCAAAAGACGAGACATTAACTTTTCAAGGGTACACAGTGTACTCAACCGTTAAAAACACCGTAAGCAGACGAGGCCAAGCAGGGGTATCGGTATTAATTCGAGACTATCATCAAAATTTTGTTTCTCGTATACACAGTGATTCCCCCAACATAATTTGGTGCCGATTACATAAGCAATTGCTTGGACTCCAGGCAGACATTTTCCTGGCTGCAGTTTATCTACCCCACTACAATCACAACGAAAGGCAGAAGAAGACGTTATCAGTATCTTAGAAAAAGAAATTCACAAGTACTCTACCCAAGGCCAAGTTCTTTTACTTGGTGACTTCAATGCGAGAACAGGAACATTAAACGATTTCATTGAAAACGATGCGGATGACTTTTTAACAATTCATAATACCTACAATCGAGACACGGATTGCCCAAAGCGAAACAACGCGGACTACACAAATCAACAAAGTAGGAAGAGAAATATTACGATTATGCATAGGAAATAGATTGCGAATTTTGAATGGCAGGTTAACATGTGATCTCGATGGAAAATACACTTGCTATCAAACTAATGGGGCAAGCACAGTCGATTACGCACTAGCAAGTGAAGACCTTATAAAGACGATATTAGGATTTCAAGTTCAAGCCTTGACAACCTACTCAGATCATTGTCCTATCAGTCTAAAATTAACTCCCTCCCGCTCTCACATGGTAAAAGACAATGCACCTAGACAACCACTATGCAAAGCGGCACCTACTCAAAAGAACTTTAAAAAGTTTCTTTGGAAGGCAGATTCAAAAGACAAATTTCTCAGTGCATTATCCAATCCTAATGTTCAAAGATTATTTGATTCCTTCAACTCAAAACACCACGCATCAGTAGACGATGAAATCTCGCAATTTAACCAAATTATCAATTCGGTGGCCAAATCGTGCCTAGCAACATCGCGGAAAACATCGCGGAAAACATCTAAAACTACCAAAGAAAAGAAACCATGGTACGATCACACCTGCAGACAGTTAAAGAAACAACTGCAACAATTAGTAAAGAAAATTAACCCCAGTTCTCACCAATCACTACGACAAGATTACTTTGTTCTTAAAAAGAAATACAAAAAGCATGTCAAAATGATGCATAAAAGATACAAAAACCAAATAGTAAATGAAATTAATGCTTTACACCCAAAGCACAGTCAAGATTTCTGGAGGTATATTAATCAACTTAGAAAAAGCGATGCTGTCGAAGAGGAAACCTCTGTTTCGTCAGAAGATTGGATATGTCATTATCAGAAATTATTATATGATAGCCAGGAACCGCACACCACTTTGGACTTTTCAAATGAAGATATGGACTGGGAAAACGAAAATTCACCGAATAACGACATTTTAGGGCAGCCTATTACGACCAACGAAATCCATGAACAAATATCAAAACTCAAGTTGAAGAAAGCTTCGGGTATGGATTCTATCCTTAACGAAATGATTAAACACGGACGCTATTATCTAATGCCTTCATTAGAAAAACTGTTCAATGATATACTAGACAGTGGAACATTCCCAACCCATTGGAACATAGGTGTTATAAAACCGATATATAAAAGAAAGGGTGATAAGCGGTCTCCAGCAAATTATAGAGGAATCACATTGACGAGCTGTTTAGGAAAACTATTTACATCAATCTTACAATCCAGGCTGAACAAGTTTATCGAACAACATAACATCCTCAATCCAGAACAGTTTGGATTTCGCCCAAATTCCCGAACAACAGATAGTTTATTCATCCTACAGCAACTCATTAATAAGTATACAAAACAACATAAGAAACTTTATGTTGGCTTCATCGATTATGAAAAAGCGTTTGATAGCGTGTGGCAGTCCGGGCTGATCTATAAAATCTACCAATATGGAGTTAGAGGCAAACTCTTTAAAGTCATTAAATCCATGTATTCGTCGATTAAAAGTTGCGTCAAAACTGATGAAAGCTCTATCACAGAAATGTTCTCATGCAACAAAGGAATAAGGCAAGGTGATGGCTTAAGTCCAGTTTTATTTTCATTATTTATGAATGACTTACCGCAATACTTTAGGGACAACCATTGTCCAGGAGTAATGATTGGAAGCCATTCTCTAAATTGCCTCATGTATGCTGATGATTTGTTAGTTTTAAGTCCCCCTCCAGAAGGACTACAGAAATCGATTAACGTCATTAAAAAGCACGCAGAGGAATGGAAGCTGAAGGTGAATACCAAAAAATCAAATATCATCATCTTTAGTGGGAACGGTCAAACCAAAAACAAGGAAATTTTCCAATATGGTTCAGAAGCATTACCTATCGTCGACAAACAAACATTTTGGGAATAGAAATGACCTCATCTGGTCGCTATACCTACGCAAGAGACATCCTTAGCAAAAAAGCTTATAAAGTTCTTGCGACAGTGAAACGATTGTTCTCCAATTCGGATACGACCACAATTACAATTAAGAATAAGCTTTTTGATGCCCTTGTCAAACCTATACTACTATATGGATGCGAAATATGGGGACCGGAGCTATTATCATATAAGACCCATTTTGACAAAAGCACTATCGAACAAGTCCATATCAAGTTCTGTAAACAAACACTAAATACCCCATGGTACACAGAGAACATTGCCTGTAGGGCAGAACTTGGACGGTACCCTTTAAGTATAGACATAAAAGCTTCAATATTTAGTTACTCGCTTAGATTACAGCATAAAACAGTCAACCCTCTATTAAAGGAAGCCTTTCATCACGCAAAAAGTCACAGCCAATTTTTTGATGTATTAAATAATGACGAAACTATACGAATGCACTCTATAGGCAATACATCAAGCCACTACACATTAAGAATGCTCGTTCCTCCATAAAGAATCAGCTTAAAAAGGACTACATTCGAAATTGGCTGAAGGCTCGCAACAACACTTCCGAAGGCTCTAGAGAGAAATTTACACACAAAGAAGTCAAATTCGACTACCAATTGGAAGACTATCTCAAAACTATCAGAAACCCAGCACATAGAATAAGTATGACAAAATTGCGTCTGGGGGTTCATAGCTTGCGAATACAGACTGGGAAATACGAAAATAGAGGTGCACCAATCCCAGTAGATGGAAGAACGTGTTTAGTCTGCAATAGAGGCTATATAGAAGATGAGCGGCACTTCTTGATGTATTGCCCAGGGTACGATAACATTAGAAATGAGCTCCATTCTCTCCTTTCAACACACGATGTTGTTTTCAAAAGCCTTAATGATGAGGATAAAATACGGTATTTACTTACCCTAGAAAACGAAAGCACTTCAAAGATAATAGGTAAATACACATATTTAATGTTTCAGAAGAGAAAAGACTTCCTAAATGCAAAATAATTAAAATAATAATTTTATACCAATTGTATTACAAGTAATTGTATGATCTTTTTAGTTAATTAGTTATTCTAGTAGATATCATCACCTTTATTGTAACGAGACCGATACCTCCCTTTGGAGAGTAAGTCGCAATAAAGATTTACTGTTTACTGTTTTACTCACTCACTCACTCTCACTCACTCACTCACTCACTCACTCACTCTTCGAGCCATCAACACAGAAGACGACAAAACGTCTCTCTTCATTTTTAAAAAAATATATCATGGGACTGCGTACTCGGTAGAGTGAAATGAGAAAAAACAAAAACAACAACACTCATTCAGCGATAAAAAAACATAGTGAAACTCATATTAATAGCCTGGCGTTTCGAATGCTACAACATTCATCTTCAAAAGCAATATTCCGTTAGAAAATACGAGACCATATTTAAGTCTAGTTTCCAGTCTTCTACTAGCTTTAAATACACTTCGTATTTCCTAACGGAATGTTGCTTCTGAAGATGAATGTTGTAGCATTCGAAGCGTCAAGCTAATAATATGCGTTTTACTATGTTTGTCAACGCAGTTTGTGTTTAAAAAAAAAATCAAACTTATATTAAATGGCCAAAGAATAAGAATAACTACAATGAAATGAAAATGGGAAAGATCATCGTAGGTTAGTTGAAAAACGTAAAGTGCCCCTGTGACCAAAAAATCAAGTCTTATTTTTTTTGGATTTCAAAACTATGTTAACTTAACACTAAGGCCAAAGTTTTTTAAAACTTTGTTTTTTAAAACTGTTTTAAAACTGTTTTTTAAAACAGGTGTCTTTTTGAGATGAAGGCTTAAAAGCCTTTATCTCAAAAAGACACCTGTTTATGTCAACCATAGTTAATCGAGGGACTGGTTATGAAACCTTAGAACCTTCAAAAGCGAAAACAATGTCGTCACAATCGATGTTGAATTTACCGTGACCCTGCTGACAATCTTTAATTTTGTTTTCGCTTCGCACGGGTTCGCAAATTAGTTGCGCATAATTTAAGCGAAGGATTTGATTGGTTATCTTCTCGAAAAGAGGTGTGTTTTGTGCAGGGTCAAGGCCAAAAATACGGACAAAAACATGAACAAAGGAGCTTGTCGAGTTTCATAACCATCTCCATGCATTAACTATGTTTCAACTGGAATTTTCCTATTTAATGGTCTGCCATTACAAACTTTAAGTTCTTGAGAGAGCTGGATCGAGGAGAAAATGACGTCAAAAGGCGCACTAGTTTAAGAATGCAACGCATGCGAACGCTGCATAATTAATATGCAGCACGGGAGTTTTAGTCTTCAGACTTTTAAACTAATAAGCTTGCGTTCACACGCTGAAATTTTAAGCTAGTTAGCCCTTGACGTCACTTTTCCCATGATCCAACCCTCTAAGGTCCAATCGGTCAGTTTTGAACGTAACTAACAGCGGACCGTGAAATTCAAACTTACGCTCAAAGTAAACGGCCTTTGGATAAAAATCAAAGCTTAAAATTTTGCCAGTCAGGTGTTAACCAAACACACTTTCAAGTCTGAACTTTACTTAGTTGCAAAGGAAGCTTAAAAAAAAAATATCCATACTTGAACGGGATTTGAACCCATTACCGTGAAATTGCACCATTGGAATCAGCTCCGCTTTCTTCACCCCCCGCACCTTTGCCAACCTCAGTGCTTCATATTTCTCGATCTTTTCATGTTCTTTCTCCTTCGCTCTAGTATCGCCCGGGATCACAATATCAATATAATTTGGACCACTTCCTTTGTTCCGTGATCTCGACCGATATGGCACCATAGCCGAGATAAGGCAGCCTAGCCAGAAAGTCCAACTCTCTTGGTAGAATAAAACTTTATTAATTTGGTAAAAACGGGAAAGAACTTGTACGAGCTCGAGCTGAAGCTAGCGAAATTCTAATACTAAAAAAAAAGGAACTCTACACTAGTTAATTTAACCATTGATAAGAAACTTGCGGCAAAGTATAATCTAAAAGTGACTGCGAAAAATGAAATGAATGTCCCAGAGGGAAATCTTAAGCCACACTAGAGGTTCGCTTAAAACAAAGGATTGTTCGGTACAACTGTCACTTGGGAAACCAGGGTGAGACGGCACATCCTCGTTTTTGTTTATCACTGTAATGTCCGCCGGGTCTTCTTGCGTCAACCATTCGATCGCACCGAATGGTTTGAAGTCCCACAAGAGCTTGTACTCTCTGGAGCCCATGAAGAGGAGCTTACCTCTCCCACTCATAGCCCTGCGCGGTCAAACTTTGCGCGTATCGTCCTATTTTTAGAACGCCCCGAGGGGAAGGGGGGGGGGGGTGTGCGGGCGTACTCCCTTATATGGGCTATATAGTTTATGTGCGGTGACAAAGGGTATGGTTTGTTAGCCGGTTGGTCTGAAATAGGAAGAAGCGTCTTCGTCATTAGCCGATAAGGTCCGTCAACAAAGCCCTTCTCGAATTATTTCGCCAATTTGTCCATAAGTAGGGCTAACCGGTCACATGGTTCATATGGCGGGGGTAGAAAACTAGCAGTTTCACATTACACTAGAATCAGTAAAGTTATCAAATTTTTGGTCAGTTCTGAAATAGGTAGGAAAAATCGCAGATTTTTGTCTGAAATAGGGTAACTCAACTCAATTTTCCTGGGAGTACCCCCCCCCCGCCCCCCCCGCCCTCGGACATCTCTCTTAATATCGGATTATTGAGGACATTTGAGGATAAGGGCTTGTACGTCTTGAGATGGTTTCAGTAAAGCGCCGAGAACTATGAATCGTGCTATTGCTTTGTGTCGAAATGTGGGGAGAAAAATACTACTAGTGATTATTGTTATTGGTCATTACTTATCTTTTGTTTTTTTCCTATGCAGCACCGGATAAGGCCTACAAATCTAACGGTATCAAAGTCACGGCTGACTCCATTTCAGATCTCTGGCACCCGTTACCACAGGATCTCTAAACGGGAAATTACGTGGCTATGAAATTCGTTGGAAAGATTGAAACAGAAAATTTTTCGGTCGAACTACTTATTAATCGAGGGCAGTGCACATAGGGTACAAAAGGGCAGCGGCATTCTTTTTTACTTCCACCCACTAACTTCACTCTTCGAAAATTGACAGTATACACGAATTTATTCAGTGGCATAGCCGCCCACACTGGAGACCAAGGAGGACGGGGTCCATACAGACAGGCCTATTTTATGTCAGGCGAAGGAGGTTAGTGGCTGTCACAGTAACTAAAGCCTATCTAATGAACCATTTTTCCATCGATAAGATAATCTCTCTGGGCTATACACCTTATTCCAAAATAGCCGTAATTTTAGTGTTCTCTTGTTTGCTTGAAAATTAGCCCTTGTTGCTTCGTTTTAGGTTAAGTATTAGAGAATGTTAGCTTCGGCAACGAGTGCGAGAACGAGAGCAAGTACAACTTGCACGCGTTCTCGAAGTCGTGCTCTACGTAGTTAGGTAAGCGTATAATACGAGTTCCAGTCTTCAGAAAACCGCATTTTAAGCTGCTTTCAGGCTTGAAAACCTCCCAGATTATTTACCAAACACTTGAGGATTGTAGTGTATGATAGTACAGCGTTAAAGGAACTTTAAGTGTCTAGGCGTTTCTAGCGCTGGAGCGCTAATTGGGGACACTGTAAACGAAACGAACAATGAAAGTAAATCAAGTCCAAAGTTGGTTTTGTTGAGGGGGGAAACCGGAGTACCCGGAGAAAAACTTCTCGGTGCAGAGTAGAGAACCAACAAACTCAACCCACATGTGACGCAAAGTCTGGGAATCGAACCCGGGCCACATTGGTGGGAGGCGCGTGCTCTCACCACTGCGCCATCCCTGCACGCCAAAACTAAAAGAGACAGTTCAGTTAAACAGACAGTTAAACTAAAAGAGACAGTTCAGTTAAACAGAGTTAAACTAAAAGAGACAGTTCAGTTAAACAGACAGTTAAACTAAAAGAGACAGTTCTAAATTAAACGCAATTTCCTTTTGACAAACTCGTACTTACCGTTACGACTTTTCGATGTAAAGTTCTCGCAGACCAACTTGAGGTGACGAGTTCAGCACGCCGGCTGCGCAGTACGGATGCGCAAAAATCAAAACCCCAGACA
>NW_027180277.1:37500-40810 GCF_036669925.1 Montipora capricornis | reverse complement strand
CGTGATTTTGCAGCAAATACCGTCAGCAAAGACGAGGTACTACCACGAGCAAATGCACTAATAGTAATCTCTATTTTTAAGCCAAGTATCATTGCAACACCTTTACCATACCTGACAGCTTCAAACGTTACTTAGTGTTACTTTATGTGCAGTCAGGTAGTCACAGAGAAACACATTGGGGTATGGTCCATAATGGGCACTACAGAATTTTTGCTACACCTAAATTATCCTCTTAAGAATTTCTCCATGAATTCATATCTTGGAAAATTTTACAGAATTCACTGTTAAACATGATGAAAGGCTCAAAAGGTATTCAATCAACAATTTCAAGTTGAAACCAACTGCCTTCTGCTACAAAACTGCAACACAAGTGCAATTTCTCCTTTTTACTCGGACCCAGTAGGGGCTCGAGTTATAAAGCACGTTAGATTTCAGTTTTTTTTTTCTGTGCAGCAAAATACACAATAGAAAAACTTGGCGTTTTTTGATTGGGCAGTGCACAATAGAAAGCACATGGCGGTGTTTTGATTGGGTAATGCACAATAGAAGCCATGTGGCGCTGTTTACTTTGGTTATTTAAAGCAAACCACGTAATCCAAGATCTTGAAGAGCTCTGTGATGCGTTGTTTGGATTACTGAAGATCGGCATTGCGTTGGCTTAATCGATTTCTTCTTGGGGCGCTCAAAGCACATACAAAGAATGGCATACGCTTTTCGCGCCCACACTAAAAGATGTCAAGCGTCAGCTTCGAAACGGGTCGTTCCGCGAACTGAATGAAACAAGAATATACTCGAATGTAACTGAAATGGACGCAACTATTGAAAGTGATACAAGTCAAAACATTAATTCTTTAATAAGCAGCGGGTACCTTATTGAGAACTACTCTAAAGATGACAGCGACAAAGGAAATAACTCCACAAACAAATGGATGCTGTATTGGAATCTTCTGAAGACAAAGTAAAAACATTTGCACAGCGAACAAATGGCCTCACGCTGGTACCATTTTCACCGCGAACAAATAGCCTCCCGCTCAGTGTACCAGTGACTACGGATATAAGTTTTTTGTCTATTATGTTGTTAAACAGTTTGTTTCTTGTAATGGTCTAGCTTATATCCTTTGTTCAAATAGCCATATTAGCGATCGTGTTCACTGCCATCTTGTGTGTATAGTTCTGTTCTAGTTTCACAAGATTTGATGTCATCAGTGGAAAATGTGATCAGCTCTTTAGAAAATAACTTTGATGTAGTTTGAAAGGCTGTACAGTTATTTGATTCTCAATGATAATAAAGACTTCATTCCGAAGGAGAAAGATAAGCAAAAGTTGTTTACTTTTGTTTTGATCTGAGTGAGCATCGACATAGGCGTGCCCGAGAACCAAGCAGAATTACAGAAAAAAGGCTGAGACATCTATTTTATAACAGCAGAAAAGGGAGGAAACTTGCAGGAACGTATTTGGGTAACAACGTACCGAGGTCATCCACATTTCATCGTATTACTACCAAGGGAGATCACTTCCTCGTAAACACAACAAAAATATCTACCTCAGGTATGCGTTTAAATCTAAGCATAAGGTACAGTGTATGTACATGTACCACTTTTCCAAAAAGCGTGAATGAACAGGTAAATGCAAAATGAAACTTAAATTTATGCAGAAATCAGGGATACCGGTTATGATTTGTAAAAGAATGTTTTGTTTTCTCAGAAACGAAACGTATCTATTTTGAATTTAGGGTGAACTATTTACACAGCGAGTTAGAGTGGCCAATCGAAACAGAGTGTGTAATTGGAAATGTAAACATCTACGAGATACAAAAACAAACTTGTGAACACATAAACCTAAAATATTCCAAATCATAATGCTGACAAACACAAAGGAGAAAGAAATGGATTATGCATAGGACGTTTTGAATATCTGAATGATTTTGGGTTAGATGAAAGCGATATATTGTTGAAAATTCCTAAGTTATCCCTTTTCGTGTTAATTAGTAATGCAAACAAGTCTTAGTAATAAATTGGATTAACGAGGAACCTGTGATTGTAAAGCTAGTAATTACCATGGTTCGTATGTAACACGTAATCATGAGACGATTCATGGAAAACGGAATTTGAAATGTTATGCAGGGGTAAGTATTTGAAGGTAAAGTAGGTATTTGTAGACTTTATTCTTCGATGTATTGTGCACATAAACGAGTATACGTTTTTCTCTTTAAATGAGATTTTACTGCCCTATCAGTAAAATACGATTAATGACACGTGACCGTACTTGCGTTCTTTGTAGTCAGCTGTTCAAGGTCACAAAATCAACGGTTTTGTTGTAATTAAAACGAGGACATAAAGACTTTGTTCCTAGATCTCAGATTATAACGTACACCTGCATTGGCCAAATCTGTTAAAGCCTCATTCATTATTGCTAAAGAGCATGTGTAATGCCTACCTGCTACATAGTAGAACCTGTGCAACTGGCTACTTTAATAGACAGAGTCTAGCTAGCAGTCAGCCAGTCAGCAGTCAGTCAGTCAGTCAGTCAGCAGTCCAAGGTTCAACTGGCAGTTTGTCTTCTACAGTAAACCAACTAGCTGTTTGCAATTTGTTAAAGTTTTTCCCCTCCCTCCCTTTGGGGATGGGTTGGATATATCGCCTTGCCTTCATTAAAGGGGCTAGGTCACGCAATTTTAGGCAATTTCAGCATTGATCAAATGGTCCTAGAATGAACTGAAATAACAAAATAACGGCTCAAAACTATAGAAGAACTCAAACAAAACACAGGAAAGCTAAGAAGGGACAAGGATGGACAAAAACTGGGGAGGATTGAAGTGGATTGCATTTGGGTAAATTTGAAAAACGTCGGCCCACCTTTTTTTCAAATTTATATCAGTTTATATCAAAATGTCATTTAAACAGCTGTAAAATCATTCTCAATTGTTATGTGGCCGTGATTTTGCAAACGAAAGACTCTTGCTCTGCCAATTTGACATTTAGAGCTCATAACTAACAATTTTAAACAAAATTACCTAAAACAGCGTGACCTAGCCCCTTTAAAATTGGGTCCTCTCCTGTACGGTGACTTCCACCAAGCTTGTTGGCTCGTTTGCCTTGGTACATCGCTCGCTAACCAATACTCTTGTCTGATCCAGCACGTGCTGTTTACTACTCAGCTCGTAGTGCTGGGGAGATAAGTGAGGTTGCTCTACGTCACGCAATCTGGAAGTCGCATAGGCTAACCAGCCGCAAGGCAGTGTTCTCTTCAAAAAATGCCAATACGTCTGTTGTCTCGTTCTATTGCGCCTTGCGTTGTGCGTTTAAAAGCT
>NW_027180277.1:20000-27500 GCF_036669925.1 Montipora capricornis | reverse complement strand
TTAATCGAAGCGGTACTGCTTTCCCTTTTGTGAACCTCCTTGTTACTCCTGGTGGACATCAGGAACGTCTGTTGTGGGACCTTTTGTAGAGCACAAATATACGTTTTTCACAGTTAAGAATTCCTGCGTTCAATTGATTAGCCAAGGTTTACATTTCTCGATGTCTTACAATAGTTTTGGCAGCGGTATGAAGACTTTTATATCTCCTGATTCCTGCAACTCTTGGAGGGATTTTGGCAATTTATGGTCATTTATCTGGATACTGTGAGTGCGATTTACATCAACAGTGATTAGCACTAACCATTCTACCTCCTTTTTAGAAACCAAATCCACAGATTTATAAAGTTTTCTCCTTTTTTCCTTCACTATGGCTTACCTCACTCATACATTTCCTTTCAGAAGATCCAAATGTTTGTCTGATTCTACGCGGGGGGCTCATGTAACTAAGTCTATTTTTAGTAATAGTGCAAGCGCTATTACAGTAGCAGCCATTATGGCTACAATAGCTGGTTGATCTTTGGTTGTGAGCCAGATAAAAAGTCTAAAAACAATTCCTGAAGTTGGCCACATCCATAATGATTTGTGCACTCAATACTGCTTTATGAACAGAAAATAAAGAGGTAGGTTAATTAGGATTGACTTGCATTGATGTCATCTGATGAGACTTTGGATGATGATTAAAAAAGGGAATTGTCCAAAGAGCTACTGTAATAGACCTCTTCAAGGTTTTTTTGGTCACTTTGTAGGGGGTGCAAAAACACTGGGGCGAGTGCTCAGCCAAGCATTAAAAGAAAATGGGGGACTATGTGATCAATTCGACGGTTGTCCTACCTTTGTCCTTAAAAGCCTGCTTTGAGAACAGAGGTAATGAAAATAACAAGTACATGTAAACAGTCTTTACTTGTCGGCTAAACCCCAGGTGGTTGGGGGGGGGATGGGTGGACTCCCATGGGGCATGGCTCAAGCTTTTTGTTACCCCTAAAGGAGACCAATCTGGGCGTGGCTTAAGCAAATTTTGACCCCTAAAAACAAGTTAAAAAGAAATTTTGACATCTGTTTCTCTTCGCATAATTCTGTGTTTCTTCGTGGAACCCTAAACGAGACTTTGGTAGCTTAAAATATTGCCGCTTTGCCTGGAACACCCTTCGAATAACCAATAGCCTGGAACACCATTCGAATAACCAATCGAATCAATTTCCACACATTCTAGGAAAAATCATGTGGTATTGAACACGATTGTCAACGATAAATCACAGATGCTCCTTTCCGAATTTTTTTTGCGGAGAGTGGGAGGCTGTACACAGGCTACAAAAGTTCAAATGCCCGGGGTTTGCCCGGGAAGGGGGATGTTGAAGTTTCGAGTTGACTAGCGCATGTCCTTTTGGATGAATACACTGTACATTTGCTCGTTTATTCACCAGTTCCACCATACGAAATGTGCGTTTGATCAATTTTGTGTCATGAAGAAATGTTTGTTGATCACTTAGCCACCCTGAAAAATACAGCTTGCACATGATCTGTTTGACGATAAAAATGTTTGATCGTTTAGACTGGGCTTTAGCATTGGCCAGTGAAGTCCTAATTTTGATTTTTTGAGCAATAGTTAACTACCGAGTGAGTAAGTGGTTTTTCTTCTAGCCTTTATTGAATTAATAGAAAATGACATGTATATCACATTTCTTATCAGCTTTCACTCTGATTGTTCCAAAGCTTGTAAACGATTACTTCAATTGGCTGTCTGTCATGCAAACTTTTGATAATAGTGAATGAGCCAGGGGGGCTGTGGGTACCTCCTGGGGGGACAAAGGCTAACACCTTTTTTTGAAAAGTACATTAACTGTAGTTTTCAATAATATGTGATACTGATAGCAATCTGTAACTCACAGCCGTTTCAAGATTTTAAGGGGGCAGGGGTTGGGAGTAAAATTTGCTTTTTTTTTTGCTAAAATTAATTATTTTTAGAAAAGCATCAGTTCTTCTGTTCTGAAACTTCTGGATGTAATCAAAAACATTTCCTGCAGTTATATTTTACAATAGTTTTCCTGGAGCATGCACTAGTGCCAGCACTCGCTGACCATGTGACAGCGTTGATTGGTGATATGGGAGGAACCATACCATGCAAGAGTAAGTTGACAGTCTCTTTGAGTCTTGATTCTTGACTCGATCATCAATCCTCGATTTTCATGAGGATCGAGGGTTGAGAATCGAGGAACAACGATTACGAATCAAGTTGAGAATCTAAATGTAGTCGAAGAAATTGAGAAGCTAATGAGGTTGTTGATTGACTGATTCCTCGATAGACTATTACATGTAAATAGCACCAAACGCAACTGAGAATACGAATGAAAGATATAAAACCTGCCAAAGTTTGTCTGAGAATGTTGTTTGGGAGTAACGCAGAAAACCAAGCGACTTAAGTCCTCTTTTGAATCCAGTTTCTGTAATTGGGTAAAAATCACAATGAACGACATGAATAATTATAATTATTCTTTGCCTGTATGATCGAAGTGTACTCGACGATCACATGGAATGAAAACAGTCTGACACTATCATGGTGGTATTTTAAGTTTTTCGAGAGAGAAAAGTGTTTCAAAATGCCACGAGTCCATCACAGGAACATTGGAATCCACAAATTTATGATCAGATGTGATCACTGCGCACGAGGGAATTTGCGATAAATTTAGTTCAGATGCTCTTTACTTCGGAAGAATTAGCTGGATGTAACTGTTCGGGTAAGAAAGGAAAGATGCCTCTAGACAATGTAAAACTACAAAGAGTTAAAAAGTGCATTTTAAAGCTGTACTCAAGACAGGCATCACAGACAGTCACAGAGGGACACAAAACATGTGTTATCCCTATTGATGGATGCAATTATACATGTACCTTTGGCGCTGCAAAAGGAGTACAGAAGAGTGACTGTGCTGTTGACCACCAGGTGTAGATTTATTTCAATTCTAGGGTGTTTTTGATGTTAGCAATTTTAAGTTTTTTACCTTGTCAATCTACCTTCCTACATGTATCTTGAAACCGTCACAGGAACATGTGTCATGCGTCATGGGGAACATTGGAATCCACAAATGACCAGCTCCCAACATCAGTGGCTTCATAGCTCAGTTGGCTAGAGCGCCGCATCGGTATTGCGAGGTCACGGGTTCAAACCCTGTTGAAGTCCTGGATTTTTCAGGCTTTTTCATGCAATTGCAAAACTTGCGTTCATAGCTGCGAGGATCATAGCTTCAATTGACAATATAAAGCCATTGAGTAGTTATGAAAATAAAAGTTGGATACTTTAATGATAAAACTTTTGATTTGCCATGTCATGTCCTGCTTTCCGAGGCGTGAGCAATTGAGAATGAGAGCATACTGAAACGGCTCAAGTTTTCTCAAGTCATCCAACTCCCTTTTTTTGCAATCCCAATACTACTCCGTACATGTACATATATATCCTCTGAAGTATTAAAGATAAATTAATTTCTCTACAGAAATCAACACCAAGGAGTGAAACCACTTATTTCGATGCTTCTCACTTTTCTTCGATAAGCTGTGTAAGATTTGGTAGCGTTACCAGTAATCGGATTCCTACTTTATACACAAAGGGTAGTGGGATCGCAAGGGGGCAAACATTGCAAATTGCTGTGAGAAAATGTATGGCAGAAACTTATTCAACATCCAAAAAACGATTTGGGAGAGAGATAAACGCTTTTTTCAACACAGGCTTATCACTTTTTCCTTGGAAAACCGTGAAATACTGTATGAGATAAAATTTGCTGATTACCTTTCTTGCTTGAGTACGGTTTATTGTGAAAATGGTCTCAAAATATTATAAAAATAGTGCCTTTTTTAATCCATTGCCCGACTGTTTTTCAATGTGCCTCGACAGTGACAAGACAATTTGGCCTTATGTTATAAACACGTAATCGCAATGAATTCTCATAAAATTAGGGGGAAATTTCACTAGCTTGTGTTTTCAGAAGTTTGTTAAAGCACCTAAAGGTACATGTAATTTAGTATTGAATTTCATCCTTTCTTGGTGCATTGCCGTATTTTGCCAATTCTTGTTCCAAGCCAAGCTGGCATGTTTCAGTGAAATATATCAAAATGTGAATGATCTCGTTATCAGAGACAAAGTGGAATAAAGTACATCAGTAAAATTCTTTTTTTGACCTTGAACTAACAAAGTTTTTTGATGGTTTCTAATTTTAGCGTGATTCCTATTCGCTGGCTATTGACAGTTGACTCTGAAATGGCTTTTTCTCTTTTCAATTTGCTCACTGAGGGTGTCCTTGTTTTCTTTTGAAACTCATGCGGTTCAAGAAAAATTCATTGCCAAACTAGGGAATTCCAAAGTAAATGTCACTCGATAAACTGATAATGCACTCATCGCTTCATGATTCATGCGATATCGGTTTTTAGCATGAAATTTACCAAGGAATTCACTAGTTAGGCAATGAATTTTTCTATAGAAGAAAGCAAAGAAAATGATTTAATTAAGCAGCAACCAGAAACACCAAAATGTGGACAATTTGAAACCTTTTTATTTTCACTAACCCTACAGGCAGTAAGAATAAATGACCAGGGAGCTCCGCTTTTAGGCTTTGCTAAATCTACATATTATAATTTTTATTTTGGTTCACATATCTTATCTTTATGGCCTGAATGATATTTTATGTTACTTATAATACATGTAGGCCCAAATGTTCAGTACAGTCGAAAAATAATGCACGCCCAAGACGTGGCGCAAGAACTGTGACGCGAGCGGTCAAAAGAAGTCAAATTGCGGTTTATCCACAAGAAGTTCCAAATGCAAGAACTTCAAAATCCTATCCGCAAGAAGCTGCAAGAAGTCATGAGTCTAATCGTAAACCGCAAATAGCCTGGGCTGTACTGTACTATGATTCAAGGTTTAACCCCCACAAAGTTGTGAAAAAACTATAAAAAGAACTTCTCGAGACTGGAAATAATACCGGAGGTATTAGTTACATTGTACATGTACAGTACATGCTTTCAGGGTCAGAATGCACAAACATTATTTACTTACTGGAAATTCTGCACCATTTTCAGCCAAAGCTGCTCTGAACTTGTCCAGTGTGGGGTTTTTCTCACTAAGCATTATTATGAACTCCGCTACAATTAAAACAAAAATAACAAGGCAAAATAGTTAAATCCAACACCAGAAACTGCTGTCATAAAAAAAAAACGTTTGAAACCAACCTAATTCTTACATTTGCAAGCCATGGCAAAGATGAACATGTTTTTGGTTCGATTTGTTTTCAAATGTGGGATGGCAAAAGGGCGATGGTTTCTCAGATTATATTTGGGTTCATTCCTAGGAGGCAGCAAGCTATTTAATGATTTTGTGACCAGTATCAGAGCAAATCTGGTCGAATAACTTACTGCACAAAAGACTGTGGTGTTCGGTAATAGGCGTCATGCCCAACAAGCCGCAAGCACTTGTGTAGCCCATGCCGGGCAAAATTATCGATAATGCCCTTTTCTCAAAACGCACGAGCTCATTCTTCAAGTACTGCGGCAGGGCGTTAGAGAAAACGGGCACAGCATAGTCTACCCCGGAATGAACACAAGCTTTATAGAAAAGAACTCGATCTGAGGGGGGCACTCGCACTCTTTTAAGTTGAACCAGGAGATACAATTTCTTAATGATCTCATTTACATGCGCGTTCCATGTCAGATTGTCACTGATAGTTAACCCTAACAATTTGGCGTTCTTAACAACCTCAAGCTCTTTGCCCTCAATAGTTATGGCGTCAAAGCACTCAGGATCGCAAGCAAAAGAAATACGCATCTCTTTGCACTTGTCAGGATAAAGGACAACTCTGTTTGCATGAGACCACTCAATAATCTGATCGGTCATGCCCTGAGCGTTACTAAAATTTCCCTTTTCGATTTGCTTCGAGGCCGTGGTGTCGTCCACAAATTTTCATAAATATGGAGAACTTGTGTCCAAATTGTTGATGAAAAGAATAAACAACCACGGGCCCATTTTGGTACCCTGTGGTACCACAGAGGGGACTGGACCCCACTCAGAGTAGCAACCCTTTGCTAACTTGATTTGCTGGGATCTATCTGAGAGGAAATTGATAATCCAGTTAAGAACACTACGGGGCATGAATAACCCTTCTAATTTATCAATCAAAATACCGTGGTCAAACAAATCAAAAGCTTTGCGATTCTTACTGTTGCACCATTCCCATATGTCCCTAGAGCCCAAGCATGCATCATGCTAATAAGAGCCATGGAGGTGGAGGACTTTGGAATCACCCCATACTGACTTCCACCTATGACGTCGAGAACAGCTGATTTGACAAAGTCCTCCACCACGAACTCCTCAGCCACCTTAGAAACACAAGGTGTCAGTGACACCGGTCTCAAGTCCTTTTTCAGTTCAAGTACGGGTTTCTTCTTTGGAAGGGGAGGAACATCAGCCATTTTCCAGATGGTTGGCAGACGCTGCTCGAGACATGACACATTGAGGATTTGCGCAATGGGGGAGGCCAGGATATCCGCGTACTCCTGAAGTAGCCAGTTCGGCACATTGTCAGGGCCGGACGCCTTTCGCGTGTGGAGTTTAGATAGCACCTTCAGCACGCGTTCCTCAGTAACACATAAGAATTCGGGCTCATCCTCAAGGAGAAAGCGCGTGAGTGGCTCTTGCAACCCGTACTGATCCAAGGGCTCAAGAAAAGCGGCGTTGATGACGTTAGCCTGCTCTGGCTTAGAGAGATCAGAGAACTGGTCAACATTGATTTGACTTATCAAGTCCCCACCCTTCGTCTTTGCGCTGCTAAGCCGTTTCACCTCATCCCACCACTTCCTGGGGTTCTCTCCCTTCAGCTGTTGTACTTTCGATTTGTAATACCGGCCTTGGCACGCTTTCCTCTCCCTGTTAACGACATTTCTGAAGTGTCTAAAAAGGACTGAGTCAGGGCCATGAGTGTTAAGGGCCTTTTGTCTCTTGAGGATGAGTGACTTCAATTTCCGAGTCATCCAGGGGGGGTCAGCTGTACAGACGCGGTACTCCTTCTCTGGCATTAGGATGTCTAGACCAGTACAGACTACCTCGAAAAATGTATTCCACATCTCCTTGCAACTTGTCAGGGGGGCAAAAAGTAACTGCCAGTCAAAGAGATTTAGATACCTCCACATTGCGGCCTTGGAGCTGGCGCGCAGGTCCCGCTTTGTGATGGTTTTCTTGGAGTTATTGTTACGCTTTCCATGCAATGCGCTTGCCATCACCGTACTGTGGTCGGACAGGCCAAATGGTGGAAAGGCCTGAGGCACAGAGTAATGCTCATGCATATTCGTCGGTATCAAATCGAGGGTGGCGTCGTTATGAGTTGGTACTTTCACGATTTGTTTAATGCGAAAATGCCCCAAAAGACCACTAATATCCAAACGGTTAAAGTCCCCAGTTACAAGGATGCCACAGTTTGGATACTCAGACTCAACCAGAGACAGAGACTGGAACACAGGGTTTAACTT